>NW_026399100.1:0-331 GCF_001194135.2 Octopus bimaculoides | reverse complement strand
TTGACTCCTATTTTTAGCAATGCAAGTGCTCATGTAATATCCTCATGTATATATATTGTATGTATATATTTTATTGATTTGCCTGTATGGCTGATATTCACTTGCCACTTGTGATGGTATTTTAATAATACCATCCCTCTTATAATTACTTATACATACATATAAATATATAAAGATACTTTTCAGTACATATGCTCACATATACACACATATATGTGTATATGAGTAAATATATATATGTGTGTATATGCATAAGTATATGCCAATGCTTTTAGTTGTCTCTTATGACATGCAAATTTGAAGCCATACATACATACACACACACACACAC
>NW_026399099.1:0-244 GCF_001194135.2 Octopus bimaculoides | reverse complement strand
ATTATTCGGCGAATGGTTTCAATTTTGAACTCTCCATGATTTGTTTGAATTAGGTTGAGGAAATGATTTTACTAATTGAAATAATTACTGTACATTTTTACTATTTCCATTTATTGTTCTTTCTTCTATTTATAACAGTTTCTGGTGGTAAGCCGTCTAAAGTGTTTGAAGTGGAATCAGGAAGTGGTAATATCTCTAGTTATTTTATTTTCTACTGTTCAAGAATCATTTGTAGTTATTTGCA
>NW_026399098.1:0-337 GCF_001194135.2 Octopus bimaculoides | reverse complement strand
TAATAATAATAATAATAATAATAATAATAATAATGACAATAATAATAATGTTTTCAATAATAATAACAATAATAATTGATGGTAATAGTGATTGTTAAATGGAATAGTTTTGTTCTATTTTTTGAGATTTATCAACAATTTATTATCATTATATTTTTCTTTCATATCACCCATATATATACATACATATATATATATATACAAAAATATATATGTATACATATATATATATTAAATATATTATCATTATACATAGATACACACACACATATATACGAACAAAAATCATATGTGTACGCATATATATATATATATATATATATATATATATATATAT
>NW_026399097.1:0-206 GCF_001194135.2 Octopus bimaculoides | reverse complement strand
TATGCATGTGTGTATGTATGTATGTATGTATGTATGTATATTATGCATATATGTATGTATATATGTGATATAGGTGGATGACCTTAAATTTGCTGTTTGTTCTACAACGAAAGTTTGTTACATATATATATATAGAAACACACGAACACAATATAAACACACACACACACACATATATATGTATGTATGTATATATATATATGCAT
>NW_026399096.1:0-777 GCF_001194135.2 Octopus bimaculoides | reverse complement strand
CTTCAAAAGTCAACCAGGGTAAGTATTATTTTAGGTAAATATGTTGTAAATTTATTATTGTTTGAGTGATTTGGTTTGTGGAAGTATTGCTGTTTGTTAAGTAAATCTGATATACTAAGACATGCATTATAAGTGAATAGCAGACAGTGATGGATAGTCTCACTTTGCAAAACATCAAAAACAATGCTATGCATCTTTACATTTGTTTCACATGCTATTTTCAAATATGTATGTTTTTTATCCCTTTAGGGCTATTAAAGTATACACCAAATCGTTCCAGGTGTCAGTGTAATGACATATACACTGCTCATTATGTAGTGGCCTTGCTACTCTTTGAGATCTCTGCAGAATTGAACCTGATGAAATAGCTGACATGGTTTTAATAATCTTTTTGGAACATCCAGAGAGATGCATTTTCAACATTATTACAATATATTCTCCAAATGTTTACACTGTAAACGTTTGAAGAGTTCTCATAAATATGAAGTTTGTAATTACATCAAGGTTTTACATAAAATATCCTTAACTCATATTCTAGGTTAATCATGTATCAGTTGTTAATGCAACTAGTATATTCTATGATTAACCATTTGAGGTAATATTTTCAAAGTTAAACATATAACCATATATTTCTCCAGAAGGAAACTATGATGATTTATTCAATATCAGATAAATACAGTATAATGAATGATCATTAGAAGGATTATTATGATTGTGTTATACTGCAGCTTTCTATAGATTCAACAACATTATAACGACTTATTCATTAGCATTGTC
>NW_026399095.1:0-291 GCF_001194135.2 Octopus bimaculoides | reverse complement strand
GTATGTGCATATATATCTATATATACACACGCATACATATATAGACTTCCATCTATAGAGGCGAATGTGTATTTGTAACATATATATCTTTGTATACATATTATAGTTCCAACTATATAGCTGTTTTTGTATGTATATATACATTGCAGACACGCATTATTTTGGACAAAATAATGGAAACACCTAGCATCTTAGCATCATGATTTTGAAATATCTATAAAACCGTCAAAAGCTTGTTTTCTTTTATTTATTATTAGTGTTGCTTAATATGTTTTGCTAAAATTTCTGTTT
>NW_026399094.1:0-603 GCF_001194135.2 Octopus bimaculoides | reverse complement strand
AAAAAAATAAAATAAAAAAAGTAGAAGGATTTAGGTTTGTGTAACCAAAGCATATAGTGATGATGGTTTGTAAAATTTGTAAAGAAATAATCTTGCAAAATTATTTTTGATGAACGTTTTGTGTTAGTGAATGTACTTCTGTTGTTTGGTGTGTGCTTGCACACACTTTCTATCGTGCAATATCCCACATATTTGTACATTGTTATGAATAACTGTTTCATTATCAAATCGATTCTTCACACAGCTGCATTATATTAAGATTTTGCTATATAAATAAAAACCATAAAGCTCCTCACTGAGAATCCAGTTTGTCTACAGCTGTTTTATTTCGACTGCTTCATACTGGAATTGTGTTAAGCATGACTGGGAGGAGAATGAGATGCATAGGGAAATAGGAGCAGGTGAGGTGTTATTGATGCCAGAATTGTTTGATACTCTCCTAAATTTCACCAAGGGTACTTATTGTTTTGTTAGTCGAGATCTATCATATTTAATATAAATATTCTAAAGGGAAGTAACTTTTATAATCTTACAAGTTTTTATTTTATTTTATTTAAACTTTGATATTTTTAATTTATGAATTAAAATTTCTGTTGGATTTTT
>NW_026399093.1:0-286 GCF_001194135.2 Octopus bimaculoides | reverse complement strand
ATACATACATACATACATGCGTATATTTTTTATTATTTAGCTGAAGTAACAGAGTGATTCGAGGCCGGGAGTAATCGTGAATTAGCACTTACCAAAGAGCTTGATAAGTGCTAACGTCTGAAACTCACGACCCTTGAGAGTTTCGGGAGTTAGCACTTGAGAGTATAAATATAAATACTCATATTTTGAGATCTATTTTTCCTGTTTGCATCGCCAAACCTGTTTTATTTATATACGTAGTTATGTATGTATGTATGTATGTATGTATGTATGTATGTATGTATGT
>NW_026399092.1:0-253 GCF_001194135.2 Octopus bimaculoides | reverse complement strand
TATTACATTTATAAATATTTTGACTGCACATCTAGTGTAGCTTTAATTTACTTTTGTTCGTATGTATTAATTTTGTATATAGGCTGTTTTTTTTTATGCTGACACTTAATTGTCAATATTTTACAAAAAACTTCATGGTGTGTTGTTGTTTTGGGTTCACCCATTCTCGTTAGTTCTGTAAATTCGAGTTATGGCAACCAGGTCGTAACATTATTATTATTATTATTATTATTATTATTATTATTATTATTAT
>NW_026399091.1:0-287 GCF_001194135.2 Octopus bimaculoides | reverse complement strand
CCCCCCCCCCTCCGCCCTCAAAATGGTTGGCTTTGTATCGAAACCAAACCATTATTGTTATTATTTTCGCGTGTCTTTATGTTCTGAGTTCAAACTCCGCCTTGGACGACTTTACCCTTCATCCTTTCGGAGTCGATAAATTAAGTACCAGTTGAATACTGGGGTCGATGTAATCGATTAACCGCTCCCCCGAAATTGCTAGCCTTGTACCAAAATTTGCAGCCATCATCATCATCATCTTCATATTATTACTATTATTATTATTATTATTATTATTATTATTATTA
>NW_026399090.1:2217-2989 GCF_001194135.2 Octopus bimaculoides | reverse complement strand
ATATAAATATACGTGTATGTATATAAATGTACGTTTAAATCTTGTATGACTCAATTTCTGTCTATCAGCCCCTTCACCTTTATTCGTTCATCCCACTGTTCGTTCTTTCATTCCCCCTCGCTCACATTTCCTTGCCCTCTCTTCTCCCTAAACTTTTCACTTCACCGTGTCCCTGTCATTTTTTTCTCACCCCTCCGTAATTCTTTTGTCCCTCTGTCTCTACCTCTCTCTCTTTTCTTCCCATGTGACCGGTGTTCGGCCAAGACTGACTTTTCTCTTTTTGGGCGTCCGTTGTGCGTGCAACATCCTCATTTCTCCCTGTGCCTGTGAAATCTTGTATCCCAGCTGTAAGACTTTATTTTCATACACGCCAGCTTAATTTTTTTCGTCTGTAGTTGAAAGACATCTATTGTTATGTCCCATTATTATTCCTATTGTATTTGTGTAACTTTGTTCGTTTTTTTCCATCCTTGTTTTTGTATACATTCGCTGCTTTCTTACAAGTAATCTAATGCTCTTAGATTAGTTTTTCCTTGAGGCTGGCCAGATTGGAGCAATATCAAAAATAACCAGCAGAAACTGCAAAGATAATCTGGATCTCGACTAAAGAGAGATAACTCCGAATGACATGTCCATGTTTTCTTTGTATCATCTATCTGTATGTTTTGTCCCCTTCTTTATCACCTAACTTTCTGGATGTTTTTCATTCTTGTCCCATTCTGTGTTATATATATATATATATATATATATATATATATATATATATATATAT
>NW_026399090.1:1131-2170 GCF_001194135.2 Octopus bimaculoides | reverse complement strand
ATATATATATATATATATATATATATATATATATATATACATGTATGTATATAAATGCATAAATGTATGTGTATATATATATATATAAAGGAGGCCACTAGGTTGACTGCTAATGTGCTAAAAGAAGATCACATGTCATGTGTCTACTAAGACCGAATAATTCTCAAAGGGAATTTAGCGAAGTAGCAAAAATGTAAACGGGCAAGACAAGTGAAAATTACATAAAAAATACAATTATCTGTAAACACGTTTTGAAATTAATACTTTCTTACCGAAAATATCTGTTTCTCATCAGTACAGACCGTTGGATAAATATAATTTACAGGATCACATACTATTTGTATGCCACAAGTGGAGCACGTGTATACGGTTCTATAAAATTTATGGTAAGATTCAAAAGTCTTCATTTTTGCGCGCTAAATCCAGAAATATCTCCGCAGAAAAATGTTACTGCACCGAATATACCAACTTTGAGAACTTGGTTATGGTTAATTAAATTAAACAATAGGGTATGTATCATCATCATCATCATCATCGTTTAATGTCCGCTTTCCATGCTAGCATGGGTTGGACGATTTGACTGAGGACTGGTGAACCAGATGGCTACACCAGGCTCCAATCTGATTTGGTAGAGTTTCTACAGCTGGATGCCCTTCCTAACGCCAACCACTCCGAAAGTGTAGTGGGTACTTTTATATGCCACCGGCACGAAGGCCAGTCTGGAGGTACTGGCAATGGCCACGCTCGAAATAGTGTATTTTACGTGCCACCTGCACAGCAGCCAGTCCAACAGCGCTGGCAACGATCTCGCTTTAATGTCTTTTCACGTGTCACTGGCACAAGTGCCAGGAAGGCGACGTTGGTAACGATCACGCTCAAATGGTGCTATTTATGTGCCATCGGCATGGAAGCCGGACAGCCGCTCTGGCAACGATCACACTCTTAGTGCTCCACTGGTACAGGTACCATCACGATTTCCCTTTCGCTTGCCCCAACAGGTCTTCACAAGCTGAGTTTAGTGTTCAATGAAAGAGACGTT
>NW_026399090.1:0-813 GCF_001194135.2 Octopus bimaculoides | reverse complement strand
GCATTCCTTGCGAGCTTATGCATGTCCTCAGCAGTCATGGCCCATGTTTCACTGCCATGTAGCATGGCTGTTCGTACACATGCGTCATACAGTCTGCCTTTTACTCTGAGTGAGAGGCCCTTTGTCGCCAACAGAGGTAAGAGCTCTCTGAACTTTGTCCAGGCTATTCTTATTCTAGCAGCTACCCTTTCAGTGCACCCACCCCCGCCACTAACTTGGTCACCCAGATATCGGAAGCTATCAACTACGTCCAGTTGAAACTGTATCTCATCTAAACTGACTCGCTCCCTAATTAGTTGGGTTATGACCCTCTCCGTGACTTTCATTACCTGATCTAACAACTTGATACCTCTGTAATTATTTGTGTCTAGGGCACCACCTTTACCTTTGTAACAGTTGACTATGGTGCTGCTACGCCAGTCATTGGGTTTGACTCCTTTGTGTATCACCTGGTTAACAATACGGGTGACGAGGCTATAGCCGACGCTGCCAGATATTTTGAGCATCTCTGCAGATTTGTGATGGGCCGGGGGCTTTCCCTGTCCTCATACACTTAATTGCTTTATCTACCATGGTGCTGTCAATTCGGATAGCTAGTCCCTCTGTTGGGTTGACATTCGGCAGACTCTCTTTCTTCCATTCATTCTCTTTATTGAGTAATCTTTCGTAGTGGCGTCTCCAAACCTCTTTCTTTGCAGCCTTGTTTAGTGCAAGTGTACCATCATCCATGCAAACACATTTCTCTCACATGACATCATGATTTTCTCTCACACACTGTCTTGCAACACGAAATACTTCAAGTCTTTGGTCCTC
>NW_026399089.1:0-349 GCF_001194135.2 Octopus bimaculoides | reverse complement strand
ATATATATATATATATATATATATATAATTAGTTCGTTAGTATATGTAGTTTGTGCCTGATGATTATGTCTGAGGTATTTCTCAACACATGAAACTATGTAGCACTTAAGACATGCACTGTGTCCTTTAAATAATCAATATTTATTTCTCACCAGATGGAGTTATTTGTTTGTTGAATTTTCTACCATGGAACAGTACATTTTATATATATTTGATTTGTATGGACTCCCGGAATTTGAACTCACAACAGAACATAGTGATGGGTGAAACAGCACTAAGAATTTCGTCCAGCGTGCTGACTATAATAATAATAATAATAATAATTAATTCGTTTTATTGGCCACAAGGG
>NW_026399088.1:0-293 GCF_001194135.2 Octopus bimaculoides | reverse complement strand
ATACATGTATACATGCTTACATACATATATACACAATTACATGTATGCATGCATGCATATATACATACAGGTATGTATATATGCTTGCATACGTACAGACACTCACACACACATACTGGTGCTAATCGAGGTAAGATGGTTGACTAGTCGACGAATATGGATATCAGTGGCCTGCCTCCTCTAAATCCAATGACGAATACTACAATTTTCTTGGAACACAAGAGAATATTGTAAATATTAGCGCTTTGGGTAATTTAATGTGACAAGGGAATGCTTCAGCAGACTCTCGAATA
>NW_026399087.1:0-251 GCF_001194135.2 Octopus bimaculoides | reverse complement strand
ATTGCGGACATTTACTACTATCGCATTGAATATATCTAGTCAGTAATGAGGGGTTTGGGAAAGGTTCACACCCTCCCAGAAATATATACACCTTACTTAAATTTTTTTTTATCTATCTATCTATCTATCTATCTATCTATCTATCTATCTATCTATCTATCTGTTTGTCTGTCCGTCTATCTGTCTCTCTGTCTCTATATGTGTGTGTGTGTGTGTGTGCGTGCGTGTGTGTGTATGTATGTGTATGTGCG
>NW_026399086.1:0-478 GCF_001194135.2 Octopus bimaculoides | reverse complement strand
TCTGAGTCTTTGCTCGTCATCAGCCTGAAGTAGCACGACCAGCTGGTTAAAGAATATGTAAATGTAGGAATAAGCAGGTTAAACAGATCAATATATAAGGTATATTAAATACACAGAATACAGAAAAATGTATATATGTCTACATACAGAAAGGTCTAACTTATACAGAATACAAATGATATAGAGAATTAAAGGAGTAGAAGAAAAGGATTACAAATCCAACAGCTGTTTCGGGAGGCTCAATGGTCCAAAATAACATTAGTAGATTGATTCCATAGTTGGATGAGACGAGCTTCCATCTTCAGGGAAGAGATCTTACATTTGAAGTGTTGACAGCAAATGATTTTCTTCAACTCCTTTAATTCTTTGCATCCTTTGTATTCTGTGTAAGTCAGACTTTTTTTATATGTAGACATATACTCTCTCTTTTATACTCTTTTACCTGTTTCAGTCATTTGACTGCGGCCATGCTGGAGCA
>NW_026399085.1:0-343 GCF_001194135.2 Octopus bimaculoides | reverse complement strand
TATATATATATATATATATATATATGTGTGTGTGTGTGTGTGTGTACAGTTCTAGATTTAAGAGACGAGGAATTATGTACATTATTTACATTTGATGGATATTTGTCCTCATCTTGTTTGTTGTTAACACATTTTGGCTGATATACCCTCCAGCATTCATCAGGTGTCTTGGGCAAATTTCAAACCTGGGTTCTCATTCCTAAGGTATTTATGGAAGTTGTTGTTGTTGTTATTATTATTATTATTCAAGTCCCTGCCTGGAATTGAGCTCGGAATCATGGGGTTAGTAGCCTGCGCTCGTAACCACTATGCCATATGCCCACGGGCATATGGCATAAGGGTG
>NW_026399084.1:0-275 GCF_001194135.2 Octopus bimaculoides | reverse complement strand
TACAAGCTGCCGAAATTTTGTGAAATTAACAACGAAATTCCAAGCTTTTATACAAAACCAACATCCGTCTTGTTTCTTTTGCCTTCGGGATTGACCAAATACAATGCCATAAATCATAGGTTTATCATCTTTCATGTTAATCCCTTACTCTCCATGATTTTTCTCCCTCTCTATCTTTCGTTCTCTCTCGCCCGCTTTTTTTTTTCTCTCCAACCTGAACGCGAATTGTAATCCTGAAGGCAACTTTATAGAAGATAAACGACGACATAACCATT
>NW_026399083.1:0-329 GCF_001194135.2 Octopus bimaculoides | reverse complement strand
GATAGATAGATAGATAGATAGATAGATAGATAGATAGATGTTTGTGTGTGAGCGTATGTGTGTGTGTTTGCATGTGTGTGTATCTCTGTGTGACTTTGTGTCTCTGTTTCTCTCCGATATACTGATTCAGTACCAAAGTTGGTTTGTTTACGCCCCTGTAAATTAACAGTTCGACACAAGGGAGCCCTAGATTAGTTCAGTTAATCCCTTCAAAGACACGACATATCCGCAATCCAATGAATGCATCTATACATATGAAGCCATGATAGATCGTTGACGAAACACCATTCAATTTTTTTCTCCGTGTTTTTCTCCTTGTTTTCTCCGTA
>NW_026399082.1:0-398 GCF_001194135.2 Octopus bimaculoides | reverse complement strand
GGTCGATTTGCTCAACTAAAGGCGGTGCTCCAGCATGGCGACAGTCAAATAACTGAACCAAGTAAAATGTAAAAGAGTAAAAGAGTAAAGAGTATATATATATTATACATGCTGTTTCTAATACTTTCTTCTAGCCATGAGTAACAAGATCCAAGATCTCAATCGCTGATTGTAGAACTTCACAAGAAGGACAATCTCCAATGTCTGCATTATCTTACCATCGCGAAGGTCAGCCATGCAAGAAAGATAATGGTATGGAGCCATTTCTGATAAGATTGAGAGGTCTTGGAGAAAATCTACAGAAGTCAAGATGAAGAAAATGCGTCCATTGTTGTAGAAATGGTTTTGTTGGTTGCGATTGTTGTTGGCGGTGGTAGTGTTGGTGGTAGTGTTGGTGG
>NW_026399081.1:0-275 GCF_001194135.2 Octopus bimaculoides | reverse complement strand
ACACACACACACACACACACACACACACACACACACACACACTACACATGGTCACAAATGCACAGACACTCATATATGAAGATAGATACAAATGTAGCTTATTATTTCCCACGTACACTTCTCCATTGCAGTTACTTGGAATCCATTTTGGATATTTCAAGTTAATTCGGATGCTTGACAGCAATGAATCATCTGGTAACACTTTATTTCATTTCTGTTACAAAGGTCTGTGGAGGCGCAATGGTCCAGTGGTTAGGGCAGCGGACTCGCGGTCA
>NW_026399080.1:0-360 GCF_001194135.2 Octopus bimaculoides | reverse complement strand
ATATATATGTATATAATTATTCGGCTGTTTCATTAACATTCATCTGACATAAGCGAGAAGGCATTGTTTAGAAAGGGGATGTGACATTTTATAATAGGCAGTGAGTGATATGATTGTTGTTTGTTGTTTGTTATATGGTTTTCTTAAGTCTATATTATTTTCCCTTGATTTCATTTCAGTCAGTAATCACTTTTAATCTGGTCAAGGCCATTACGGTGTCTCACAAATCAACCGTCTCCTATTACTCTCTCCCCTTCCGCCCTTTTAACACACAGCCCTTCACCTTGTCTCGTAATTTCTCCTATTCTCTCTCTCCATCTCTCTTTCTTTCTTTCTCTCTCTCTCTCTCTCTCTCTCTCT
>NW_026399079.1:0-456 GCF_001194135.2 Octopus bimaculoides | reverse complement strand
TAACGTCCGCTTTCCATACTGGCATGGGTTGGACAGTTTGACTGAGGACTAGCAAACCAGAAGACTGTACCAAGCTCCAATCTGATCTGACAAGGTTTCTTCAGTGGATGCCCTTCCTAACACCAACCACTCCGAGAATGTAGTAGGTGCTTTTTATGTGCCACTGGCACAAAAGCCAGTCAGGCATTACTGGTATCAACCACGCTCAAATGGTGCTTTTTACATGCCACCAGTGCAGGAGCCAGTCAAGTGGCACTGGCATTGATTACATTCATATGGTGCTTTTTACATACCACTGGCATGAGTGCCAGTGAGGCAGTACTGGCATTGGCCCTAACAATGATATCACTTGACTCAACAGATCTTTTCAAGCACAGTTTATTGCCCAATGATTGAAGGGTACTCTTAAACGGGCCGATTATGCTATGCTGGCATAGGCCATGGTTATTGTCTCAC
>NW_026399078.1:0-214 GCF_001194135.2 Octopus bimaculoides | reverse complement strand
GTGTGTGTATGTGTATATATGTGTGTGTATATATACATGCGTATATATGTATGTATATGGATATATATGTGTGTATTTATGTATGTGTATATATGTATATATATGTGTGTGTATATATATGTATATGTGTGTATATGTATATATAACAATGTATATGTGTGGATGTGTATATACAACAATGTATGTGTGCGTATGTACATGTATGTATACATGT
>NW_026399077.1:0-347 GCF_001194135.2 Octopus bimaculoides | reverse complement strand
TCTTTGAGCTTTTAAAGTTCAATGGTAATCCATGTAGATAATTGTTAGATTGATTAGGATGCATGGAATTAAGAGTTGTGTTGTCTTTAAAAAGAGGGGCTGAAAGTTTATGTGTTAAGCAGGAAGTGTGGTGTCAGAACAGGAAGTGTGTATAAGTGAAGACAATTCTGTGGGTTTTATACTCTTTAGTTAGAGATCTGAACTCTTTGTCAACAGGAAGTTTATGTCTGTTCTTAGAGAAACAAGAAGTAAATTTATATGTATTTCATTGGGCAGGTGAGAGAAGGGAATATGGTTACCGAGGGGTTTGTATGTTAAGAAGTGTTTGGAATTTCTCTATAAAAAGA
>NW_026399075.1:0-358 GCF_001194135.2 Octopus bimaculoides | reverse complement strand
TTGCCTCATAATTCTACCTCCATATTTATAGGGCATCCTCTTTACCACCTGCCCTGTGGGTTTCAGTCCCAGGTGGTGTTAGAAGGTGGGAGTCTGCCTTGCAGCTTCCTTTTCGAGTTTATTGTACCATGTCCTGTGTTTCCCTGAAGGAAAAGCTTTCCTCTCCCAGGTCTTGTTGGTTTTCCCTTGTCATCAGTGCTTCTGTGACTTCACTTTTTCAATGTAGAGCTGTTGGCCTTACACAAAACCATTTTTACCTTTGGGAAGAGGTCGTCCATATTAGTTGGGCTTTTATCCTTTGACTTGTCTAGCATGGGAACCCAAACTAGGAGCTTACACTTCACTGGCATAGCTGTCA
>NW_026399074.1:0-459 GCF_001194135.2 Octopus bimaculoides | reverse complement strand
TGTGTGTGTGTGTGTGTGTGTGTGTGTATGTGTGTGTGTGTATAAACACAGCCCTAATCTACATATACGGTCGCACTTAATCCTTTATGTATATACACAGACATTGAAGATAAGCATACATAAATATGCAAACTGTAGTTATATTATTGGTCATAATGTAACACAGGTCTGATGTTGTCTGCCTACTTTAATGAGAATAATACATGAAAATAATGCCTCTACCCATTTAGTTCACGGGTTTTATGGTACGTTCTTTGCTCTTTATATGATTTTATAATAGAGAAACAAATACTTTATTGATTCACCATTCTATTCTTCTGGACAGAAACAATTTGATATTTAATTCAATTATATTTTTATTGAACGTGCGGATGAACTCTTTGAATGGTGTAGACTATAGCGATTGTTAGAACATGACGCGCATTAGTGGACGCGTCATATATATATATATATATATAT
>NW_026399073.1:0-524 GCF_001194135.2 Octopus bimaculoides | reverse complement strand
TATGACCGCGAGTTCGCTGCCCTAACCACCGGGCCATTGCGCCTCCACAGTCCCTATAGTAAAGCATCCATTATGTACTGTTGTTCAGCACGACTGCAGACACCAACAGTCGTTGAGAAATAATAGTAGATATTTTGAGCCCTCATGAAAATCTTGGGGTATGTACCATCAAAACAATTTTTTAGCTTATTCTTCATAGTCCATGCTTCAGGTCTGTATAGGAGAATGATCTCTACACATGGTCTAAACATGCCTTGTTACTTCGAAATACATTTTTGAAGCTTACTGGTACTCCAGTCTAGACTCTAGTTTCTATTGAAGTCTTCCTTGTTGTTAGCAATGTATGAAGCAATGTACCTGAAGTCGCGAACTTCCTTGTCTTGTGTTCCATCGTGGAAACGCGATGGCAGTTGATTTCTATTTCCATTGACAGTCGCGTATTCACTCTTCTTTGCTTTTAGAAACAGACTGACTTTGGCTGCGTTAACTGCAAGGAATATTGACAACATTTGTGCTTTGAACTA
>NW_026399072.1:0-392 GCF_001194135.2 Octopus bimaculoides | reverse complement strand
TTGTGTTTGATAGTGTTGTTGTTGTTGTAGTGGTGGTGGTATTTTTGTCAGTGGTGGTGATTGTGTTTGAAAGTTGCTGTTGTAAGGTGTACAGTTTTGGATCTAGTGGTAGCGTTCATAGGTGCTGTAGAGGTTGGGTGGTAGCAGTGGGGATAACGATGGTAGTAGTAGTAGTGGTGGTGGTGGTGGTGGTGGTGGTGACGACTTGTGTTTGTAGTAGTCGTAGTAATAGTAATGGTAGTAGTTGTGGTGATGATGAAAGATTTTATTAGCTGTAATGAGTTGAATGGTTATGTTGCTGGTAGCCATGGTGATCTTGCAGGTGTTTTCTAGTTGGTTGTGATCATGGTTTTGCTAGCTGTTGTGTTGCATTCTGTTGCTAATCCCATTCG
>NW_026399071.1:0-444 GCF_001194135.2 Octopus bimaculoides | reverse complement strand
TATGTATATATATGTGTGTGTGTATATATATATATATATATATATATAAAACTAAAGAGAGGAATAATAATAAACCATTAATAAATAAAGGAATAATAAATAAACCATTTATAGGTCTCCTACCTACATGATATTATCCTACTAATATGGCTTTATTTTAAATTCAGTTTAAGTTCACAAGTGTTTAGAGTTCTTTTAAAATAGCACTAATAGATTCTATTTAGAGCAAATGTAGACTGAGACACACCAGTCCCAGAGAGACAGAATTTCAGTTTTATTCATGCGCGCGCGCGTGTGTGCATATAAAGTATTGAAACATATTTATCTCTCTCTGTATTTACATATGTGTGTGCGTATGTCCATGAACTTGTGTATGTGCGTGTGTCGCTCTCTGTCGATTGTGTCTGTCTACTTCAATTATTTCTAAATTTCATTTCTTTTTTG
>NW_026399070.1:0-484 GCF_001194135.2 Octopus bimaculoides | reverse complement strand
TGCATGTGTGTGTGTGTGCGTGTGCGTATGTCTGCGTCCGAATGTATGTACGTATGTACATGGTGCACGTGTGTTGACGCCTAGCTGTGTATGTGTGCATGCGTGTGTATTAGTGTGTATGTGTGTGTGTGTGCGTGCGTGTATGAATGTGTGTGTGTGTGTGTGTGTGCAAACATGCAGGCTAGTGTTTGCCTGTGTGTATGCATGTACGTACCAAAATGCTATGAACATGTGTGTGTGTGTATTGTGAGATTGTGGGTGCGTGTCTACTTTAATCTATTTTATGTGTGTGTATATGTATGTATATGAATATGTATGTATGTGTATGTGAGACAGAGACAGACAGACAGACAGAAAGAGAGAAATTTACGAGTGACTGTGCATGCTCATTTGTATACATGTATATGTAAGTGTGTGTTTTGTTAGTGCCTATCTGTACGAGTGTGTGTGTGTGTGTGTGTGTGTGTGTGTTTGTTTGTGTATG
>NW_026399068.1:0-310 GCF_001194135.2 Octopus bimaculoides | reverse complement strand
GGCAGCTTTCAAAGAATCTTTGGTGTTATGGGTGTGTTCATTGACCACTCTCTCTACAATGCTCCACATTTAATAGTCCAATGGATTGAGATCTGGGGAATTAGGAGACCAAATGTTAGGGGTTATGTGACCATGAAAATTTTCAGCCATCCATTCCTGTGTTACTAAAGCCATGTGTGATAGTGCAGAGTCTTACTGAAACACATATGGCCTTCCATTGCATACACTATCTATCCAGGGCTTAATAATAATTTCCAGGGCCTCAATGTAGGTGGCAGAGTTAACTCTAAGGCCTTGTGGAAAGAAGTAA
>NW_026399067.1:0-358 GCF_001194135.2 Octopus bimaculoides | reverse complement strand
ACATCTCATTCACTAATATATGAATTACCTTCAGATAAATATCCCTCTACATTATTAATAATTACCATACATCGATAGTAATTCATACGTACTAGGGAGTGTATTAAATTGCGTATGAGTCTCTCTATGAATACATAAGAAATATATATGTGTGTGGGATTGTACGTGTATAAGTGTTAATATATACACGTGTATCTGTGGGTGTGGGTGTGTATATATTCATGATTTTGTATGAAACTAGATGTGTTTGTATAGATTTTTGTATATATATGTATTTTTATTTTTATTTCTATTGTTTTTATAAAAATATATATATAAATATGCATGTATATATGCTTGATTGGATGCATGTATATTT
>NW_026399066.1:0-268 GCF_001194135.2 Octopus bimaculoides | reverse complement strand
TTTAGGTTGTGGAAGTTCATTATAAGGAAAGTTCGAAATGTACTCACAAATTTAATCCAATGTTTTATTTTTACCTATTATGGGATTATAATTGCTCTTGTTACGAACCATTGATTCGTCGTTATTGATTTCTTTGTCAAAAAATTCCTCTGTGAGGCGTAATTTTCTACAAAAGTGGGAGACATCATCTTGTATTTCACTCAAGTTGGGGTATGGTAGAGTTGGAGTGAATTTTAGTCCTTTTGAAAGGATTTTAATTTGTTGGTTC
>NW_026399065.1:0-428 GCF_001194135.2 Octopus bimaculoides | reverse complement strand
CGTTCGATCGTTCGTTCGTACGTACATACGTTCGTTCTTTCGTTCGTACGCACGTTCTTTTGTTCGTTCCTTCCTTCGATCGTTCTTTCGTACGTACGTATGTACGCACGTGCGTTCGTTCTTTCGTTCGTTCGTTTGTTCTTACGTACGTACTTACGTTCGTTCGTTAGTTCGTTCGTTCGTGCTTACGTACCTTCGTTCGGTCGTTCGTTCGTTCGTTCGTACGAACGTGCGTTCCTACATTCGATCTTGCGTTCATTCGTTCGATCGTTCGTTCGTTCGATCGTACATAAGTAATTACGTACTTAAGTTCTTTCGTTCGTTCGTGCTTACGTACCTTCGTTCGCTCGTTTGTTCGTTCGTTCTTACGAACTTGCCTTCCTACGTTCGTTTCTTCGTTCGTACGTATGTACGTACGGACGTTCGTT
>NW_026399064.1:276-448 GCF_001194135.2 Octopus bimaculoides | reverse complement strand
ATGCGTACAAATAACGTGATATGGTATAAATATATAATACCGTTAGTGACAATGTTTGCCCTAGTTTTAGAGCTGACTCCATCAAATTCCTCTCTCTGTCTCTCTCTCTCGTGCAGTCAATTAACATTGACCGTGAACTATACTGGGCGTATATATATATATATATATATAT
>NW_026399064.1:0-266 GCF_001194135.2 Octopus bimaculoides | reverse complement strand
ATATATATATATATATATATATACATATGTGTGTGTGTGTGCGTGCGTATATAAATATGTATGCATGTGTTTGTGTGTACATAAGTGCTTGTTACGTTGCAATGCATAGTGTAGTTACAGTACACATACACACACACTGTGTGTGTAATTGTAAAGTTATGAAAGTGACGCAAGAGTCATGAGTTTCGAACCTGTTACACTGCGGCCTCTGAGACACTATTTGGGCATACTTACATACATGCATATATACATACATACACACATAC
>NW_026399063.1:0-452 GCF_001194135.2 Octopus bimaculoides | reverse complement strand
ATTTAATTATTAATTTATTTTTCGATGTTTCTTTATTTTAGTGATTATCCACGATAGGTAGATTATTTTTGTTGCTCCTGGGAGGTTATCATTGCTATTATTTTATTTTATATTATTACTGTGTCTTATTATTGGGCTGAGGGAACTCCCTCCAGAAATCCTTGCTCCTAGGAATCTTTTCATGCTCCTTCACTGATATATTCAGTAATATTTCAATATATTATGATTCTTTGCTATTATCATTATCTTCCATGGGTTTTATACTAAGATTTGAACCTCATCTCTTCTTACTAAACTCCTCAGTTTGTTATCTTATTCCCAGTTCCTATTTTAATTTCATATCTATCCTTATTATGGTAGAGTCATGCACTTATATCCTGCTTAGAGATCTAACAACTGGCCGTATTGTACTGTACTATATTACCCGTTCCGTTTCTCTTATTCATCCAATC
>NW_026399062.1:0-436 GCF_001194135.2 Octopus bimaculoides | reverse complement strand
AATGTTATAAGAGTAATGGATTGGCCACTCGAAACATCGTACGTAAGATGAATGGGAATTCACGTAGTCGCGATTACATAATAGATAATGCACGAGAAATTATAGAAGTTATGTTTTAATGTTCTTTGTAATAGAAGGCGTAAACCAGTTTTTCAAGAAAGTGGCAGCGTACGCTTATACATACACACATACATACATACATACATACATACAAACATACATGCAAACATACATACGCGCAGGCATACGTACATATATGCACATAGGTACATATATACATTCATACAAAGATGCGCATATATGCTTACGTACAAACACCTGTGCATATATATTATGGATATACATACATACACATACATATATACATACTTACATACATACATACGTACATGCATACATACATACATGTGTGTGTGTGTGTGTGTGTGTGTGTGTG
>NW_026399061.1:0-450 GCF_001194135.2 Octopus bimaculoides | reverse complement strand
ATATATATATATACACGATATATACATATATATTTACAAGGTACTACGTGAGTACTTGCATCCCTAAAATTCGTAGGCAAAATTACTTCTGTGCCACGGAATAGTCACAAAATTAATACGTACTGTATTAATTTCGTGACTATTCCGTGGCACAGAAGTATTTTTGACTGCTATTTTTAGCGATGCAGGTGCTCACGTAGTACCCTTGTAAATATATATTCTTTTATTCTTTTATATGTTTCAGTCATTTGACTGCGGCTATGCTGGAACACCATCTTTGTTCGACCAATTCGCCCCCCAGGACTTAGTATTTGTAAGCTTAGTACTTATTCTATCGTTTTTTTTTGCTGAACTGCTAAGTTACGGGGATATGAACAAACCATCATCGGTTATCAGGCGATGACAGGGGGACTAACACAGACACGCATACACACACAAACACACACACAC
>NW_026399060.1:131-254 GCF_001194135.2 Octopus bimaculoides | reverse complement strand
ACTGGCAACGGCCTCACTGAAACTGGTGTAGGGTTTATTATTAGGATTGATTGGGGTTAGGCTTTGTGGTGACGGGGAGGGCAGAGATTAAACAGGATCAGTATTCAAGATGAAGGGGTTTAT
>NW_026399060.1:0-121 GCF_001194135.2 Octopus bimaculoides | reverse complement strand
CAGGATCAGTATTCAAGATGAAGGGGTTTATTGTGAGTGTTTATCAGGGTTTACTGTTGGGTTTGTAGAGGTACAATGGCCCAGTGGTTAGGGCAGCAGACTCGCGGTCATAGGATCGCGG
>NW_026399059.1:0-438 GCF_001194135.2 Octopus bimaculoides | reverse complement strand
ACACACACACACACACACACACACACACACACACACACACATACTTAGAAGCATTTATTTCGTGATTTACACACACACACACACATACACATTTATTTTGTGATTTATGCATGCTCACACACAAACACACATATCTATTTCCCTATACCACTACATATACATACGGGCCTATGTGAGTGGGGAGGGTGTAGTGTGTATGTGTGTGTGTGTGTTTGTTTGCATATGTGTGTGTGTTTGTGCATGCATGCGTGATCATCATCATCATCAGCTTCATCATCTTAATTTAACGTCTTCATTCCATGCTGGTATAGGTAGGAGAGGTTGTTGCTACTCACTTAGATAGGCTGGAGTATGACATATTCCTCATGACTTGGTTTCTCTGACTAGATGACCTTCCTAAATACTCCAACCACCCTACAATTGTATACACACGTATGT
>NW_026399058.1:0-354 GCF_001194135.2 Octopus bimaculoides | reverse complement strand
ATTTGGTAGACGGAAACTGAAAGAAGCCGGTCGTATATATATGTGTGTGTTTGCCACTCCCCATCATCACTTGACAATCGATGCCGGTGTGTTTACGTCCCCGTAAAAAAGTATATATATATATATATCATCAAATGGAAATATTTTGGTATTAGATATTCTCCGTTACACGAGTTTCATTTGCTAATAATAACCGCAAAGATTTACATGTTAGACATTTTAGAAATCTCCTTTATATATCATCTGCAGTGTTACTCTAAGTATGCATTTGGGTTAGGCATACAAAAGCACTTTGAGCATTTAATATCTGCAATGATGCAGATATTTAAGAGCTAAATATCCAAGCATGTGTTC
>NW_026399057.1:0-210 GCF_001194135.2 Octopus bimaculoides | reverse complement strand
TGTATGTATGTATGTATGTATGTATGTATGTATACATATATGTATGTGTATCCTGCACTGTCTCTAACTCATCCGTCGAATATCTCGACATTACTGTCAGAATACACCACTCCGCTCTTAATACCTCCGTCCACTTGTGTCTCAGAAGACAACTTTCTAGGTATGCATGGGCGACTGCTGGTCTTCCATAAACGACCTTGCCCGGACTTG
>NW_026399056.1:0-233 GCF_001194135.2 Octopus bimaculoides | reverse complement strand
TTTTAATTTTAATGTATTAATTGACTTATATTTCGTATATAATTATTTACGATATGTATTTTGAATCTACTCTTCGATTGAAGGTTTTCTTCGATTTTGCAATGGGATGGATTTATATTGAATTCATTTATTTTGCTCTTGCAAGGACCAATGAAACAAATCCATTTTTAAAGGTGTATTGTATAACTAGTTTTGATTATATCGTTATTTGTGTTCCATTTTAACAAAACTCT
>NW_026399055.1:0-808 GCF_001194135.2 Octopus bimaculoides | reverse complement strand
AATAGTGCAGTCTCAGCGTGTCTATGATTTAGAGATCCTTGGTCTACAATTACTCTGCGTTCCCCCAGCAATGTCTTCAATATATGCTCACTTAATTCCTAACCCCTTGGGGATCCCAGCTAATTGAAGCCTCTGGGCTTATATCTCCCTAGACCTGCATCTTCAACCAACTTTCACACAGTAGAGCTTTCAAAAGATCACAGTATTTCTCTATATACAGTAAATATAGAAATGAATTTTGTTAATACGGACGCTAGCCTTTGTAAATATTTACTCGAGGCATTTCAATATTCGATATTCAATATATGCACTCGAAGTAATTTTTGTATGTAAATGTGTGGGTGTCTGTGAGTGTGCGTGCAGAGTGTTGGTGTGTGTGTATGTGTATATACATGTATTTATATACACGTTCTTACACACGCATATATGTATATATATATATATATATATATATATATATATATATATATATATGTATGCGTGTATATGGATAGATAGATAGATAGATATGCCTATACATGCACACACACACACACACACACACACACACACACACACATATATATATATATATGCATGTATATATGAGTGTATGTATGTATGTACATATTGTAAACGTACATCTTCAATTTCAAGAATATACTCCATACCACACACAGAAACATGTTTTAATTATTTTAAATGTATAACATAAATATCGAATACGTGTGTCCATTTATATGTGTGTGTATATGTGCGTGTGTAGATATTCCAATAAATGTGTAGATATTCCAATAAATATCTAAATAATATTGGTTCCTATATATAT
>NW_026399054.1:0-204 GCF_001194135.2 Octopus bimaculoides | reverse complement strand
AGCTTCCCCTTGCTGGTTTGGCATCTGCAGACTAGACTAGTTTCGGGGTAATGCCCCTTGTCAGCAAGGGGAAGCTGCTGACCTCCCCTGTTCGAAGGTTATAAAGGACACAGGTTCGTGTGTCACATAGCTAGCTAGAGGTGATAGCCTCTTTGAGCTAATCAACGGCAGCATTCATCCTATTTTTTGGACTGCCATGTTGGC
>NW_026399053.1:0-562 GCF_001194135.2 Octopus bimaculoides | reverse complement strand
TATATATATATATATATACACACAGAATGCACATCAATACACACATACATAAAATACCTGTCATTGTTTTTTATATAGACATGTGCACGCATTGCTATTTCATAACTGTCTTCCGTTCTCCCTTCCTCTCTTTCTCTTTATTCATTGCTCCCGTTCTCTATTCCTTTCTCCCCCACTCTCTTTTACTCTCTCCCTCTTCTCACCCTAACCCTAACCCTAACCCTAATCCTTACCCTTTGCAGCCTCGATTTCTATATCTGAACTCTCTTTATCACAAGAGTGTCTCATTTTGTTTTCTATGTATTGAAATGTCTTTACTGAGTGAGACTGTTCGCTTTCTGTAAATTGATCATTTAGACGATTTGAGACTTTTGTTCTGTGTCTCATGAGAACTTTTCTTTCTCTGGGAATTATATACTTGTGTAGCTTGGTCTTTCCTTCTGTGACATATTTAATGCATACGGTTTGCATAATTGACATAGATTGTTTGAGTTTCATGTCATTGTACTGTTCAGGGTCCCGGTTACTGGAAACTAAACGCGTCTTCCCCGTCGAGACAGGT
>NW_026399052.1:0-231 GCF_001194135.2 Octopus bimaculoides | reverse complement strand
ATGGTTGCCATGCGTTATTGCAAAACTTAAGCAAATGTAATTGCTACAATGCTGCAAATATTCAATGTCAAAGTTGTAAAAGTAAAATAATTGAATATTTTCATAACAATAATCAGCTTTGTCTCTCATGCTATCATATCAAATGGATTATGATGTCAGAAATCAGAATACTTGACTTGTATGTAGAGTACAAAATAGTTTGGGGAAAAAAACATTTAACATGAAAACTTC
>NW_026399051.1:0-348 GCF_001194135.2 Octopus bimaculoides | reverse complement strand
TTATGTGTGTGCATGCATATAAATATATGTAAGTGTGCATATAGGTATGTGTCTATGGACATATATATGCATATTTGTATGCTTGCAGTATATAGGTAAGTATTGATATATATTGAGACCATAAATATGGAATTGTAGATAGAACAGCAAAGTTACGTGAATATATGAGATATTGCTGAATTATCGGTTTCTCAACATACGTACACACATAAACACATCGACGTACATATACAAATGACGGCACACTCGCGCAGTCCGAGAATGACGGTTGTTAAATTTTCTTGCGCACGCAGCAAACCGCACACATTATGTGGTTATAATGATAAAATGTACAGACTGTTCTTTAGC
>NW_026399050.1:0-248 GCF_001194135.2 Octopus bimaculoides | reverse complement strand
ATATATATATATATATATATATGTATGTACGTATGTATGTACGTATTAATGTGAAATGTCAAACTGTTACTTTTTATGCCCTATTGTAATCTATATAGCTAAATATACACGCTACAATTGAAATCACTTCATGTAAATATATAAATATATTCACTTGTATCTAGATATCTATACATGAATCCTCATGTGCTTCTGTGAATTACATATGCGTGTATATTGGTATATATAATAACTACATAAACGTATAT
>NW_026399049.1:0-217 GCF_001194135.2 Octopus bimaculoides | reverse complement strand
CCATGCTATATGTTCTTTCCAGCTATCTAATACTTTCCTGTATATTCTGGCCGTGCCAAGGAGGCAAACATTTTGTAACAGTTCTACTAGGCACTCTATTCCAATATCCTTTATATTCTTCTTGATACCTTCTGATAATGTTACTAAGGACCCAACAATAATTGGCTCTATCTTCACCTTCTTCATTTTTCATAGCCAGGCTATTTCGTACTTAAGA
>NW_026399048.1:0-389 GCF_001194135.2 Octopus bimaculoides | reverse complement strand
TTTATTGTTTTTTGTGTGTGTACGTGTGTGCATGTGTGTGTGTGAGTGTTTTTACTTGTGTAGCCTTTAAAATGCTGGTATACAATCATATCCTTCATATGTCCATAGGAGAATGGTTAGTTTTCATCTGTGTCTGAGAATGAGTTTGCATGAGTGCATTTATATATAAACTGATATGTATGTATATATATATGTATAAATGTATATATATGTATATATGTATGTATATGTCTGCATAGGAGTATATATGCATTTCATATGTATGTATATATATGTATATATATATACATACATATATAGGTATTTACATACATATATATGTACTTGTATATGTATATTTGTATATATATACTATTTATTTGTATTTGAATATATATATATATATATAT
>NW_026399047.1:0-397 GCF_001194135.2 Octopus bimaculoides | reverse complement strand
GTGTGTGTGTGTGTGTGTGTGTGTGTGTGTGTATGTGTGTGTTTGTGATGCTTGTATGTGCGTTTGTGTCCGTGTGCACCTGTGTGTGTATGTGCATGACTGTATGTGTGTGAGTGAGTGTATGTGTGTGTGTATGTGTGTATGATGCTTGTATGTGTGTGTTTGTGCGTGTGTGCATCTGTATGTATATGTGCATGACTATGTGTGTATGTGAGTGAGTGTATGTGTGTGGGTGATAGTTATTATATGTGTGTGTGCGTGCTTGTATGTATGTGTGTTTCAGTCTATGTGTATGAGTGTAGTTTTATGTGTTAGAGGTCTTGTGTGTATATGTGTGTGTGAGTATATGTGTATTCGTATGGTTACATGTTTGTGGGTGGAGTGTGTGTATATGTGT
>NW_026399046.1:0-470 GCF_001194135.2 Octopus bimaculoides | reverse complement strand
CTACTACTACTACTACTACTACTACTACTACTACTACTACTAAAAGCAAGGACAATAACAACAATAGTTGTAGCAGTTGTGGACACAATCGGTGTACCCATGCACGATTTTCATTATCGAATTGAAAACCTTTCAATACAGACGGATAATCGCGACAATAAGAATTAGCAAAACAACAGGAAAAGGCAAAAACAAAAGAAACAACAACAACAACAACGATAAATATTGTTTGTGATTCCAGTAGAATAGCAGACATTTTGCAAGAAGGGTTCATCCATTCGAGGAAGCCAAGTATTTCGCTGCTAATTCACCGAACCCTCGACATGATTTTACAAAGAAAGGTTTTTTTTACTTAGTCATAGACCACAGTTTTGAGGGGTGTTCTTAGTCAAGAACATCGACACCAGTATTTAACTGGTATTTGGGTTTATCGGACCGGAAGGTTGAGTGCACGAAGGCAGGCAGCGGAG
>NW_026399045.1:0-3033 GCF_001194135.2 Octopus bimaculoides | reverse complement strand
GAATCTGGCACAGAGGAAGAGAATCTGGCAGAGAGCAAGAGAATCTGGCACAGAGGAAGAGAGAGAGAGAGAGAGAATTTGTCAGAGAAAGAGAAAGGAGAGAAGGAAAGAGAGACAAATTGGCAGAGGGAGGGAAGAGAGAAAGAGGCAGAGAGGGGGAAAGAGAGAAAGAGGCAGAGAGGGGGAAAGAGAGAAAGAGGCAGAGAGGGGGAAAGAGAGAAAGAGGCAGAGATGGTGATAGAAAATGATTGTGAAGAAGACCATGCAGATATTGACCACACAATTAGACGCAACTTACCATCATCAAATATAACTAACAACGGTGCTACAAGATCACACATTCCTTGAACATAACCAATTTCAAGGTGCTCCCAAACATACCTGAAAATAGAAGAAGGAATTATAATGGTTTAGATCAGTGGCTCTTAAAAAAACAACAACATGCAGCCCTGGTTTGGGAATCGAACTCACTACCTCACGATTGTGAGCCCAATGCTCTAACCATTGAGCCATGCACCTTCACACCATCTCTATATCATAACCAATGCAAATCTATCACCATTTAAGCATATGCCTCTCTCCTTCTCTCTCTCTCTCACACACACACACGCCGGGCGAAATGCTTAGCGGTATTTCGTCTGCCGCTACGTTCTGAGTTCAAATTCCGCCGAGGTCGACTTTGCCTTTCATCCTTTCGGGGTCGATTAAATAAGTACCAGTTACGCACTGGGGTCGATATAATCGACTTAATCCGTTTGTCTGTCCTTGTTTGTCCCCTCTGTGTGTAGCCCCTTGTGGGTAGTAAAGAAATAACACACACACACACACACACACACACACACTAAGGTCCACACTGAGGATATTAATGAGTGTTCTTACGTGCACATAATGTTCCTTAACTTGTCGAGGTTTGCGGGGGTGAAATACCAGTAATTTCGGTCACACCTCTGCACGTCCTTATCGATGCGGTGAAGGTTAAGAGCAACATTATCGAGGAGTTCAGGCTAAAAGAAGACAGAAAACGGAAAAATACTCTGTAGCAAAACGTGCCGCTAGTTTAATGGAGAATTATGACAGGTATGAGGGGGTGGGGGATATTGTTGAGTGGTGGATAAGGGAGTTAGAGTTAAAGTGTAGGGGAGTATAAAGGTATGTGAATGTGGGTAGTGTGAGCAGGTGAGCAAGAGTGTGGACTGTTGAGTGAGAGTGTGAGCAGTTGAGTAAGAGTGTGGGCAATTGAGTGAGTATATGGGCAATTGAGTGTGTGGGTAGCTGAGTGAGAGTGTGGGCAATTGTGTGAGTGTGTGGGCAACTGAGTGAGTATGTGGGCAATTGATTGTGTGGGTAGCTGAGTGAGAGTGATGGCAGTTGAGTGAGAGTGTGGGCAATTGAGTGGGTTTGTGGGCAATTGAGTGAGTGTGTGGGCAATTGAGTGAGTATATGGGCAATTGAGTGTGTGGGTAGCTGAGTGAGAGCGAGGGTGGTTGAATGAGAGTGTGGGTAGTTGAGTGAGAATGTGGGCAGCTGGTGTGAGAATGTGGGCAGTTGACAGAGTGTGTGTAGTTGAGTGAAGGTGTGGGCAATTGAGTGAGAGTGTGGGTAGTTGAGTGAGAGCATGAGTAGTTGAATGAGTGTGGGTAAAAAATATAACTGAATTAATAGGAAACAAAAAAACCATTTAACATGCATGCAATTACATAATCAATGAAATCTGAGAAATTAATGTCCAGGAAGATTTTAATTGAATTATTAATAAGATATAATTAGATTTTGTTGTGTCTAGGGAGAATCATTTATGCCAATCTTATTAACACACGCACTGGTTCATGTCCATCACCATCGTTTAACATCCTCCTTCCATGCTGGTATGGGGTTGGATGGTCTGACAGGGGCTGGTCAGGCAGGGGCCTGCACCATGCTTCTGTGCTTAGGCAGGGTTTTTATGGCTGGGTGCCCTTCCTAACAACCAACCACTCTGTCGAATGGGCTGAGGGCTTTTTACGTGGCACTCGCACAGGCGAGGTCAGTTTTAGCATGGTTTTTACAGCTGGATGCCCTACCAAATAAATGCCAACCACTTTACAGTGTGGACTGAGTACTTTTTAAGTGGCCCCTGCACTGGCAGGGTTCTGGTTAAATATCCAACTAACTAATTGACTGTTTAATTTGGTTAAACAGAAAAATCATGTTTTTTTTTTTTCTTTTGTTTGTCAAAGCTTTTTTGTTGCTACTTGCAAACTTTTCATCGATAATCAATTATATTTTTTGATATTTAACCAATTCATCATCATCATCATCATCATCGTCGTCGTTTATGGTTTTACTTGACTCAGCAGGTCTTCTCAAGCACATCATATCGCTTGACATGCGTGGCTAACTAATAAAAAAGGAGTGGAATTGAACCAGTGTGTGTGTGTGTTAATAATGTTGACATAATGACCGTCCCTAGATACAACAAAATTTGTTTCAACACACAAATTCACATAAAGAATCTAGCAAACCAGATACAAAACTGAAGTACAATTCGATTAATTGATTAAATTGATGGAATGAGATGAGATAATATTATTTTCAATAGAATTATGAAATTAGGATCAAAATGTTAAAAAGAGAAAGAAAGAAAGAAAAAAAGATAAAAAGACAACAACAGAGAATAAAATAGAAGTAAAAGATGGACATAATTAGCAGGATATTAATTAGTGGTTAATATTGATCACATGATATCAAGGGATGATATTTCATGAGGAATTTACTACACACGGGAATATAAAACAGATAAATGGAATAGAAGATATACAGGAATATGAGAGACCTGGAATGTAATATTTAGGTGACGGGGTTATTTAAATAGGGGGGTGGGGGTGGGGGAGTGGAACCACAAATGAGATGAAGGGAGAGGAAGGAATGAAAGAAGGAGGGATACTGAGACAGGAAGCCACATTGAGATGAAAATTGGAAATGGAATTAAAAAAAAAAACAAAAACACCATATCCATGCATATGCAGCTGATATGTGTGTATATATGTGTGTATA
>NW_026399044.1:0-216 GCF_001194135.2 Octopus bimaculoides | reverse complement strand
ATATATATATATACATATATATATACATATCCATATATGTATATGCATATTCATATGTATATATACACACACACACACATATATATATATATATGCATATAGATATGCGTATATATACATATACATATATACGTATGTGTATATATATGCATAGACATATACATTCATATATACATGTACATATATATATATATATACATGTACATATATATATAC
>NW_026399043.1:0-327 GCF_001194135.2 Octopus bimaculoides | reverse complement strand
TGGGGAAATGAGGAATAACCCATGTAGGCCACCTTGGCCATTTGATGAGGCTGTTGTTATTGTTTAACCCCAGTTCATCCCTGATTTAAGTAGACTTATGATCAAAGTCATTACAGTTTTGACCATCCTGTCAGAGTGTATCAACAGCATGGTGTTTCTAGGATTATGGTGAGGGCACATAGGCTTAGCAACTATAGTTATCACATGTGGTTCTTCTTATCAAATATCTTAACCGTCCCTGTTCTATAGGGTGAATGGTTTTTGGCATAAAAGTCAATGTTTAGGATTAGCTGAGAAGAGAAAAGAAGGAACAAAGGAATCAGGTGA
>NW_026399042.1:0-257 GCF_001194135.2 Octopus bimaculoides | reverse complement strand
ACACTCTATAAAGTGGTTGGCATTAGGAAGGGCATCCAGCTGTAGAAACCTTGCCAAAGTAGGCACTGGAGTAGGCAATGCAGTCATTGTCTCACTCTGGTTTCTTGTCAAACCATCCGACTCATGCCAGCATGGAATATGGTTGTGAAATGATGATGATGGCGATGATGATGATGATATATATATATCATTGCTATTATGTTAAACTGTCGTATGTCCATATTTGGTCAAATGGGTTTATTTCTATATTTATTTTT
>NW_026399041.1:0-261 GCF_001194135.2 Octopus bimaculoides | reverse complement strand
CCACCCACAAAGCTTCGGTCGGCCCGCAGCTATAGTAGAAGACACTTGCCCAAGGTGAAATGCAATGGGACCGAACCGAGAACCATGTGGTTGTTAAGCAAGATATTTACCACACAACCTCTCCTACGCCTGTATATGTATCGCCATGTATTTACATATCTACATATCTACATGCATGCATGTATGTATGTATGTAGGTATTTATGTAAGTATGTATGTATATATTTATGTATGTGTGTATGTATGAATTTATGTTTATTT
>NW_026399040.1:0-256 GCF_001194135.2 Octopus bimaculoides | reverse complement strand
GCATACATACACATTCGCACACACAAACACATTCACACACAGAGATATAAGTATACACACACATAACTATATATGGTAATATCCATATATTTATATATTTATACATGTGTGCATATGTGTGTGTGTATACAGGTATATGTATCTATATTGTTTTTTGTATATAGAATACAGCTTTTTTCAAGACATTCCAACAAGCAAGGTGTACTTATATTATATATATACATATATATATATATATATGTATATATATATATAT
>NW_026399039.1:0-317 GCF_001194135.2 Octopus bimaculoides | reverse complement strand
ACTAAAATCGGTGCTCCAGCATGGCCGAGGTCACATGACTGAAACAAAGAAAACAAAAAACGATGCCTGTTTAATCACGAGTAACACCGGGTATCTTTGCCAATGTTTGTGTGTCTCTCTCCCTCTCTCTCCATATATATATATATATATATATATATATAGTCACGGCGGTCTTCTTTCATTTTCCGTCTCTTAAATCCACTCACAAGGATTTGGTCGGCCCGAGGCTACAGGGCTACAGTAGAAGACACTTGCTTGAGGTGCCACGCAGTGAGACTGAACCTGGAACCAAGTAGCCAGGAAGCAAATTTCTTATC
>NW_026399038.1:0-243 GCF_001194135.2 Octopus bimaculoides | reverse complement strand
GTAAGCAAGCTACTTACCACACAGCCACTCCTGCACCTATGTATATTTTTTATTTCAACTTTATTTTCTCTATCTTCTTTTATTATTATTATTGTTATATTTTATTTATGCCTTTTTGGAAAACAGTTCCTGTCTACCAAATCCACTCACAAGACTTTGGTTAGCCCAAGGTGTCATGCAGTGGGACTGAACCCTGTGTGTGTGTGTGCATGTATATATATATATATATATATATATATATAT
>NW_026399037.1:0-262 GCF_001194135.2 Octopus bimaculoides | reverse complement strand
GTATGTATGTATGTATGTATGTATGTATACATACACATTCATACATGTGTGTGTGTCTTTGTTTGTCCCTCGTCCCACAGCTCGACAACTAGCGTCAGAGTGCTTACTGCCCGTTAACTAGCGGTTCGGCTAAAAAGACCGAATGAAATAAGTCCCAGGGTCGATTCGTTCGACTAAAATGCTTTAAGGTGGTGCTCCAGCATGGCCGCAGTAGAACGACCAAAACAACTAAAACATAAAACGTGTAGTAAGTAGCTTGCTT
>NW_026399036.1:0-255 GCF_001194135.2 Octopus bimaculoides | reverse complement strand
GCGAAATGCTTAGCGGTATTTCGCCCGTCGCTATGTTCTGAGTTCAAATTACGCCAGAGTCGATTTTCCCTTTCATTCTTTCGAGGTCAATAAATTAAGTACCACTGCAACACTTCCTGTGGAAGGGGCGCGTTCCACTGGTCAGACACTCCATTTGCTGTCAACAGCTGCTGAATGGAGGCTGGCCATGACGTGGTTATTGATACGCAGACATGCGCTGAGGTTGCGGCATCTCCAGCGTTTCCTTGACGGTGA
>NW_026399035.1:0-433 GCF_001194135.2 Octopus bimaculoides | reverse complement strand
ATAATAATAATAATAATAATAATAATAATAATAATAATAATAATACGCTGTATGTTGAAATTCGTCGGAGGTTGACTCTACTTTTCATTTCATCCATGAGTGTAGTAAGTCTTTAGACCTACACTCATGGATATACGCAGGATTGTACCTAAGGACTCATGCTTTGAACTTTTATGTCTCTTTTTTCCTTTCTCTTTCTAGCTCCTTATTCTTTTACTCCTTTCCTCTAAGTTATCATTGATATACCATTCTAATTTTCCCGATTTTTCCCCAATTTGTCTTTAATGACGGAGTATCCCATACCCGGGAATATCCCAGAAACAGATGAAAGATTTTGAATTTCTTCCTGTAATTATATAGTATATGACTTGAAACGTTTGCCATGCCTTAATGTTTGACGTCCTGTTTAACAATTATATGTGTATATATATAT
>NW_026399034.1:0-441 GCF_001194135.2 Octopus bimaculoides | reverse complement strand
ATGTATGTATGTATATATAGCCTGATATAATATAATGTAATATTCGAGAGAGGTGGTTTATTCATCACATTATATAACTAATGTTTAAAGCTCAATGCGTTCGATTATATTTCGAAAGATTTATATGTATGGAGCAAATGCGTTAATATTTCTTGTTTCTGTAGTTCCATTCTTATATTTTAAACAGAGTATAATGTAAAACAAATGTTAAGATAAATTTTTATGCTCATTCAATGCATTCTACACGTATTTCATTGACAATAATATCTTTTATTTATAAACATATTGCATCATCAAATCACCAGAGATTCTATAACAAACGTGAATAACCTTTATATAATGGTATTCCGACGGCGTAATTGTATCAACAACTATTACAACTGAATACGTGTGCAGATAAATAGATAGATAGAAAGAAAAAGAGAGAGAGAGAGAGAGAGA
>NW_026399033.1:0-214 GCF_001194135.2 Octopus bimaculoides | reverse complement strand
ATCTCCACATATTCTACAGTTACTTGTTATGTTTGTTTCATTGTATGTTTTTGATAATTTCTGGTGGGGAGGCTTTTGTCTTGTGCAGCAATTAAAAATCCTTCAGTCTCTGCTTTGAGTCCTGAGCTTCTCAATCATTGCTGCGGTTTTTCTCTGTCTATTTATTTTGCATTTAGTTTATCCCAGTATTTACCATGTAGGGGCTTTTCTTGCC
>NW_026399032.1:0-827 GCF_001194135.2 Octopus bimaculoides | reverse complement strand
TCGGCACTATCACTCGTGTGTGCGTGTGTGTATGTATGTGTGTGTGTGTATGTGTGTGTAGCTTATATGCGAGTGGGTGCTAAAAAGTTCCTGGTTTTGTTTTAAAGAAAATAGAGGATCACTTAATTATGATTTTATTCAACATGTTTCTCTCTCAGATTCACACGCTCATTGCAGCAGTCCTTCAGTTTTTCTAAGCCTTGTAAAAGAACTTGGAGGATTAGACTTCCAACAAGGCCTTCCAACAAGGCCTTTCGCGACACCCTTAAAGCCAGGAATTTTTCGGCACTATCACTCGTGTGTGTGAGTGTGTATGTGTGTGTGTTACATATATGCGAGTGGGTGCTGAAACGTTCCCGGCTTTGGTAAAAAAAAAATGGAGGAGGATCGGCTAATTATGATTTAATGAACTTGGAAGGTTGGACTTCAAACAAGGCTTTACTGCTTCGGTCCTACAGTGTTTCTAAGCCTTGTAAAAGAACTCCGCGATAGCCTTAGAGCCAAGAACTTTTCTGCATCCGCGTCGTATATCTCATTACACACACACACACGCGCGCGCGAATACACACACAAGCATATCTATACACACATGCACACACGCGCGCGCGTACATACAATCACACACACACACACATTAACACAGACACAGACGCATACACACACAAGCACACACGAACACAGAAACATACGCACGCATACACACGTGTCTATACAGCGGCACCGAAAAACAAAAAACAAAAAACAACAAACAAAAACAATCGAACAGGCATTCTTTCTTCTTCTTTCTCTTATTGTCTCAATGACACAGAGAGATAGATAGATAGATA
>NW_026399031.1:0-370 GCF_001194135.2 Octopus bimaculoides | reverse complement strand
TATAGATAGATGGATACAGATACATGCATATATATAGCTGTATGTAGACACATGCACATATATAAATTTATTCATCTATTTTCACATGTAACAAAATGTGTAAGCATATGTGCAGTGTATTCATTTACATGTGTTAAATGTTGGCTCGGCTTCTACATAGATGCATCTCTTATTTTTACTCACCGCCTCTTACTTTCATCTTATATGGGTAGATAGGTATATATACAAATATGTATTCAAGTACATACACATATCAGCACATATCCACCATTATCCTACCATAAAGCTCTTGTGTGTATCTTGCATTAAATTTTCATGATACTTCCCTTTTATCTGTTACATTATATATATAAAATATGTAATACTGTCC
>NW_026399030.1:0-930 GCF_001194135.2 Octopus bimaculoides | reverse complement strand
TATATATATATATATATACTTACACACACACACACACACACATATATATACGAAAGCTATTGGAATCCAGAAGACACCATATCCATCCTTTTCCAAATTAACTCCTTATATTGAACTCTACCATTTCCTTCTAGTTAACTCTCTCATATCGTCTCTGGTGAAGAGATATCCCTAATGTCCCAGAAACAACTGCAAGAGTATTTTACTCTTTATAAATATCCTATAATTTCCACACAGCCTTGGTTTTGTTGTCACATTTCATTTAATAGGTGGTATTCATCAACTTGCAGACATTGTATTGTGTCAATTTACCTGTTTATTTGTTTACTAAAAGGACAATAATAACAATATACAAACACATGCGACACATTATGTCATATTAGTAATTAAAAAAGCACATATAGTGACAGAAAATGGGATAATGACTTACAGCTGTTTCAGTCTAGGGGTGACATGCCTCATTCTATCTATATAACTCCAGTAGGCTGAAGTAATTAATAGATGAAATGGAGGTACATGGATGATTCTCTAGACCTCTACAGAGATTTTATAACGTTCATAAGGTTAATTTAAAATATCCAAATATAAAAATACAAAAACCGTAAAACTCACATATATATGCATACTTTAACATAGACATAGATATACATAAACAAACATAAATACATAAATACATAAATACATATATGTACATTTAAATGTACATACATGCACACCAACGAATCAATTATTATTGCTATTATACATGAGGAGGACACACACATATATATATATACCCACCCACACATACATACATACACATATGTATACATAAACATTTCCGTACAGACATGTTCCTTGGTACATCCGCATTAGTTGCGTTTGGAATGGAGGACTGGTGCATAGGTTCGTATTGTTATAATTCCAACAAAATGTCCAAACCTATATATG
>NW_026399029.1:0-230 GCF_001194135.2 Octopus bimaculoides | reverse complement strand
TATGTATGTATGTATGTATGTATGTATGTATGTATATATGTATGAGTGTGAGATTGTGTTCTATACTTTAAATGCGTGAGTACATGCTAACATATATATATACATACGCATACACACACAGATAGAGACATAGGGAGAGACATAGACAGACAGACAGGCATATAGATAGACAAACAAATATGGATGTATATGCGTGCTTTTGTGAATGCGTGTTTGTGTTTCGTGTCTTG
>NW_026399028.1:0-295 GCF_001194135.2 Octopus bimaculoides | reverse complement strand
AAATATACATATATACATTCCAATATGTGACCGCGTGTGCATCGTTAGCGATTTCCTTTCCCTGTCTTCCCGTCCTTGGACTTTTCCTATATTTCTGAAGACGAGCTCCGTTCGAAACGTTAGATCCTCTTTCTTTTCTTTCCTTTCCTGAGCGTCCAACAACACTGTACATATTCCACGTCCTCGCGTTGTTGTTTTTCGTGTTTTTTTCGTGTCTTTTCTTGCTTGTTCATGTTTGAATCGACTATATATACATATATATATATATATGCATATATATATATATACATATATA
>NW_026399027.1:0-546 GCF_001194135.2 Octopus bimaculoides | reverse complement strand
ATATATGTATGTATATGTATTATTTTTCAAATAGAAATTATAGGATATCAAATAAAAATCTATGTACAATGAAACATTCTTGTCTCATGTCACTTATGGATTTGCATTATCTGGAAAGTTAAATTAATTTCTTGTTTGATTTATTCTATATCACCGTGTGTTCGATCTATCATCTGTCATAAGAAGATGCTTTTTTTCTTTTTTCCTTTTCTTAATCTTTCGAAATAATTCAGGATCCCTGAAGTGAGAATAAAAAAAAATAAACAAAAGGGATAATGTGGGACGTATTATAATAATTTAGAAGAATAACAGCGGTAAAATATATATAGTAATAGTTATGATATGTCATCCGGAAACTGTGTGATGATAATGATGCAACTAGGGTTGCTTAGTTTTATACTGGACTTGATAGAAATAGTCTCACCAAAGATGCTCAGGCACCGAACTTCACAGATTTTTTTTATCGGTATTGTAGGAGTGGCTGTGTGGTAAGTTTCTTGCTTACAAACCTCATGGTTCTGGGTTCAGTCCCACTGCGTGGCACCT
>NW_026399026.1:0-637 GCF_001194135.2 Octopus bimaculoides | reverse complement strand
TCTATCTGCTGTAATAACTCACATACACACACATGTATCACTAACATACATACTTTTCTTTATACGACGGTCTGTCTTTGATTATGTTCTTATATGTCGCATTCACACTCACACACAGACACATCTTTAACGCCATAATAAATATTTCTGTTATTCATCTAATACGGTTGTGGTCTTTCATTACTGGTCATCTATGTTATCGTAGTATAACATATTATGTATATCATCATCTGATATATAATTTTGTGTTCGACCGTGTGACACGTTTAAATAAAAGGAGTCCTCTGTTTTTCCATTCGTCACCATTTCTCCTTTTTGAGTTCACACGTCCCTACAACTCTCATTTTCATCCAGCCAATCTTGAACATCCCCCGAGGTTATATCTTTCTCGCCTGCACGCTGCAGCACACGTTGAAAGTCAATGGCTTCAAAACCCTCGAAGTCGTAATCAGGTTCTGCATCAATTAGGACTTTCTTCCAGCAATTTGCTAAGGTAGATATTTTCAGGTCTTTCTACGAATTAGCAAAGTTAAATATGGCAGATTTAATAGTGTAATTCCGTATGTTTTGAAGTGTATGTAGTCCCCCTGTAGTGAAACTACCTATCGTCACTAGATACAAAACTGCTATCGCCATT
>NW_026399025.1:0-580 GCF_001194135.2 Octopus bimaculoides | reverse complement strand
TATATAGATAGATAGATAGATAGATAGATATACACACACAAAAATACAAATAAGAATTTATTTTCGAACCCAGCGACGCCGTTAGAACAACAGAAACTGTTGGTAAATTACTCTTACAAAGCGGAACAATTTGTCAAGAACTAGCCATGGGACTCGAACCTATGTGCTTTGCCATTAGGCTAAACTTCCGCCGACAAATCCGTCCGCTTTTTAAACACATTTATTTGTATTTATATACACATCTCGGTGCTTAAAAAAAAAACAAATGTTAGTTTGTTTATATTCATATTCATTTTATCTAGTTTCAGCTCATGAGCTGTGGCCATGCTGGGGTAGAGAGAGAGAGAGAGAGAGATGGATAGATAGATAGATATATATATATATATATATATATAGATAGATAGATAGATAGATAGATAGATAGATATAGATATATGCACATATATATACATAAATAGATATATATATATATATATATATATATATATACATTATGCATATATATATATATAGATAGATACATATATACCTATATATATACATACATAAATGCATACATACATACATACATGCATACATA
>NW_026399024.1:0-294 GCF_001194135.2 Octopus bimaculoides | reverse complement strand
GCAGCAAGCTCGTGGAAGGCTACCCGAGGCGTCTGCAGGCTGTAATTGACACAGCAGGTTCATCCACAAAGTATTAGCTGAAGACATTCCAAAGGGGGTGTAGACTTTTGCAGAGACATTTTTCTAAGTTATATGATTTTAAGAATCAGTGTGAAATTTTTGAAACGTAATTTTTATATCAAAGGAAAGTGTGATGGATCTGCTTATTATCTAACAATCATTGGAATTGAAAAAAATGTGTTGCTCCCTGTTAAATTATACAAAATATATAAATTTTCAAAGGGGGTGTAGACT
>NW_026399023.1:0-573 GCF_001194135.2 Octopus bimaculoides | reverse complement strand
TATATACACTTATATATGTACTCATGCATATATGTACTCATGCATATATGTATGCACGTTACAATCCACACATATTTTTTTTCATGTATACGTTTGTACGTATGTGTGTCTATATGTGCATGTCTGCATGCCTGCATGAACGAATGTGACGTGCCAACTGTTTTGGATATCAGGATACCAGCCTACTTGCTTGGTCAGGCAATCAGTTTAAGTTAGATACTGGAAAATTTTAGTTTCGTTTGTAACGTGAGCCGGTACCAAATTGAGAAGACTTAAGAGAGACCTGTCACCACATATCAACGCCAAACGCCACTACCACCATCACCACCAGCAACACCGCCACCGCTGCCAACACAATATCCCACACTGCCTTGACTTCCGGCTGTGGAATGGTCCTGTCTAAATGTCCTTTGTCTTCATGAATATTAGCTGAAAGGACATCCTTTCATCTCAGTGTTTATAAGTGCAATTTCATGTTAAACTACAACAGCAGCTACCAGAAGCAGCAGCAGCCGCCACATCATCATCATCAACAGCAACAACAACAACAACAATAATAGTATTAATGATAAT
>NW_026399022.1:0-216 GCF_001194135.2 Octopus bimaculoides | reverse complement strand
TTAGGCAGGTTTTTTACGATCATCAATCCCTAACTTTCCTACTATTTCCAATCCCTTTTTATCTATTTTATCTAAAGTGTTGCTGGGTTCCTGTTTATATTTGCTGAGTATTTCTTTTCTTAGTAAACTGTTGTAAAGTGTATTGTCTCCAATATAAAGGTTGCCAGTTTTGTCTGCTGGCACAATTATTCCTTTTGTTTCTTGAAAAATCTTCAA
>NW_026399021.1:517-621 GCF_001194135.2 Octopus bimaculoides | reverse complement strand
TATATATATATGTATGTGAGTGTGTGTGTGTGAGTGTATATGTATGTATGTATATGCATATATATGTTTATATGTATATATATATATATATATATATATATATA
>NW_026399021.1:384-507 GCF_001194135.2 Octopus bimaculoides | reverse complement strand
ATATATATATATATATATATTTATGTTATTTTATTCTTTAATAAAATGGTGTGTGTATGTATATATGTGTGTATGTGTGTATATGTGTATATATGTATGTGTATGTGTGTATGTATGTATGTG
>NW_026399021.1:0-160 GCF_001194135.2 Octopus bimaculoides | reverse complement strand
GTGTGTATGTGAGTATGTATACGTATATATGTATATGTATGTGTGTATATATATATACATGTATATGCGTATGTATATATATGTTTGTGTGTATATGTTTATATAAAAATATATATATAGATATATGTGTGTGTGTATGTATGTATAGATATATATGTGT
>NW_026399020.1:0-243 GCF_001194135.2 Octopus bimaculoides | reverse complement strand
TATATATATATATATATGTACATATATATACATATCTATAATAGTATGTGCATATATATATACATATTTATATATAATTATATAACACACACACATATATAAATATATATGTGTGTGTCTATATGTATAATATATATATATACTTAGATATATATATATGTATGTATGTATGTATATATACATATATGTATTATATACATAGACATATATACATATATATATATGTATGTAGATATATATATA
>NW_026399019.1:0-658 GCF_001194135.2 Octopus bimaculoides | reverse complement strand
ATATATATGTATATATGTATGTATATATGTATATATATACATACATATATCAAACATCCAGTACAACCTGTCTCATGGTCGGGTCGTCGGTGACTAAACTGGCAACCCCACCAAGCTCGCTTGGTGAGGAGGGTGATTGTTGCCATCCTGCGGGATGAAAAATAAGACTCGTCGAAAGGACGTAAGAACTACTGTGTAGTAATGTCCACCCAACAATGTTTGTTTCTGTGTGTGTGTTTAAATTCTGTGTGCGCGTGTTGTTGTGCTGTGCTGTGTGTGTGTATATTTTTATATGCATTTCTTTATATATATATATATATGTATATATTTTTTTTTTTAATATTTACTACTTTTTATTTTATTTTATTTTTTATATATTTACTTTTTATATATTTTTATATTTACTTTTTATGTATCTTTATGTGTTTTTACACATCGTATTTATGTGTTTTTTACACATCGTTTTTTTTATATATATTTTATATTTTATATGTATCTCCATTGCATTTACTTTTCTCCTTTCATATCTACATCTTTTATATTGACTTTTCTATGTTTTTTGTCTTTTTTTGTTTTTTGTTTTTTTTTTTAATATGTGGGGTAGACGTGGCCCATTAGCCAAGTGAAGGCAACTCTTCTAGGAGAAGGACACTCCGAC
>NW_026399018.1:0-245 GCF_001194135.2 Octopus bimaculoides | reverse complement strand
GGAATTAATGGGTGGTATTCAACTTATAGGACGTTATATTATATCAATTTATCCATTTACTAAAAGGACAATTATAACAATAAGCATACACATATGTCATATTATGCCTTTGGAAGGCCTCGCATCAAACTTTCGCATTGAAAGTTACTCAAACAGCAGAATGGGGCGCCACTACATATTGTCATAGGTCCCAGCATCACCATCAAAATACAGGACCAGATACTGCAACAGCTTGGATTTCAAGG
>NW_026399017.1:0-237 GCF_001194135.2 Octopus bimaculoides | reverse complement strand
AGACGAATGGATATCGGGTGGGTATCGGGTAGATATTCCTCTGTGAATATGTCTTTGGTCAATTCAATTTATGGACACTTCTATCATAGTTACTTCCGGTCTATTGATTGGACGGTCTATCGATCTGGAGCTTTGTGGCTCTGTAACTCCCTTACCTTTCTGTCTATCGATCTATTGATATGTATACTAATCTATCTATCTATCTATCTATCTATATATATATATATATATATATAT
>NW_026399016.1:0-257 GCF_001194135.2 Octopus bimaculoides | reverse complement strand
TCGAGTTTCAGGGCTATTTCCCTTCGTCATGGCCGGTATGACAGACTACGTGTATATGTATAGATGTATATATATATAGAGAGAGAGATTTATATGTTTATATATGTATATATGTATGCATATATATGTATATATATATATGTGTGTATATATATGTGTAAATATCTGTATAAATATATGTATGCATGTATATATGTGTATATATATGTGTGTGAGTATATATATATGCATGTATGTATATGTATATATATATATAT
>NW_026399015.1:0-502 GCF_001194135.2 Octopus bimaculoides | reverse complement strand
ATATATATATATAGGTATATGAATATATGTAATACATACATGTACACACATATATATATGCATGTTTGTATATATAGATAGATAGATGATAGATAGATAGATAGATAGATAGATAGATAGATAGATAGATAGATAGATAGATGCCTAATATGGAGTTCAAATGAATAATCAATACAGGTGCTGTATTTGCAAAACACCTTACACAGATATCATCTGTTTCACAGGTCCGGGATTAAATAATAAAAAGTATAAAATGTCGTGATATTTCTGTATAACAGGACAGTATTGAAGACTTACAAGATGTCCCATGAATAGGTTTTAAAGACTAATCGAAGTTGCCCTTGTGTTATATTTCAGATCTGTTAGGATTCTCCCATTCGTAATACAGGAGAAAATTATATTTAGCAAACTGCTTTTAACTTAGGCGTCCCAGACGCTATATTTTAGATTATTCATGGCAAAGCAGCTGAAAATAAACTAAAGATTCAGTATTCCCCAATCT
>NW_026399014.1:0-694 GCF_001194135.2 Octopus bimaculoides | reverse complement strand
TATACGTACATACATTCACATGCGCAGACATATCCACACATATATATATAAATTCACATATGCATAAACATATATACAAAAAAAATGAAGGAATATATTGGAAAAACTACAGATAAAATGAATGATATTCGTAATCCAACTAGGAGCAGTGGGACGGGAAGGCAAAGCAGTGGTAATATTAATAATTGAAAAGCTAGACGGAAACCTACAACTAATACAGTTATACTCTCTACATGTAATTTCATTAAAAACTTGTGAGCAATATATTGTTACGTATAATTGCATTATAATTTGATTTGCTGACGTCGATGCCTGCCACCTCCGTCGTCGTTGTTGGCTTTCTTATTATTATTATATACGTTTTTTTTTTGTTTTATTTGTGTTGATTGTGGTTGTCTTGGTGTTGTCAATTTGTTTCTTTCTAGGCTGTTTTGTTTTTCCGTTGTGCTTGGATTATTTGTTTGGGTTATGTTTTTTTTGTCTTTTTTTCTTTTATCCCTCTTTTTTTTTTCTATTTTCTTTTGTTCCATTTCAGATTCTTGGAGGGTTTGATTTTCGGGGTTCTTTTGGTGAATTCGTTATTTTAATTTATATTCTGATTACGTTCAATTATACATACTTCGCCAGATGAAGAATATATTAGGCATACACACATACATACATACATACATACATACATATATATATGTATATA
>NW_026399013.1:0-316 GCF_001194135.2 Octopus bimaculoides | reverse complement strand
GTTCATATATGCATACATACACACGTATATACACACATACATATATACATGTACATATATACATACACATATATACATATAAATATGCATACGCACACACACATATATATGTTTATACATACATATATATATACGTATATATAATACATACATACACTCACACGTACACATATATATACATATATAAGAGATATATACACATTCACGTATATACACAAACTCATACATACGTGTATCCATATCTATTATCACACCTCTACTTATATGTACATACACCACGCATACATACATACATACATACATACATACATACATA
>NW_026399012.1:0-430 GCF_001194135.2 Octopus bimaculoides | reverse complement strand
AACTCCTACTATAATCCAAGAAGTGACCAACTGACTACTACGATCTCTTGGCTGCCACACAGTTCCATCTCTCTGATTCCCCTCTCTCATTGCTTCAGTCCCTATCGGCTGACTGGTACTTTCTCACCATAGGCTCTCTCTCTCTCAGCCTTTTTCTGTCAGCCTCTCTGTTCATCTTGGTTGGCTGCTAGCCTTCTTCATCCAACTCACTGGCCAACTGCTTTCGCCAACTGCCTGATGCCAACTGCTTGATGCCCATTCCTTGCGCCAACTACTTGTCCCCAAATCTCTGTTCTCGTATTTATCACAAATTCCATAGCTTTACAGTGCTACATTACTGCCCCCAAAGCCGGGTCAGTTTAGTACAGTCCCTTAACTTATTTTTCTGAACTTTCGCTGACCGGAAAGGGTCAGCGATCACTCCTACGCT
>NW_026399011.1:0-632 GCF_001194135.2 Octopus bimaculoides | reverse complement strand
CTAAGCATTTCGCTCGGCATGCTAACGTTTCTGCCAGCTCGCCGCCTTATTTTTAACTGTCAATTCTTAATTTTTAATCTTTAATGTTTAATTGTATTGCTTATTTTTCAAGGGGATGTAAAATTAGATATATAATATTTTGAAAAAGAACCTGAAGACGTGTTGGAATAATTGTAAATCTGATGATTGCATATATGTATTTATATATGTATATATATATATATATGCAAACAGTTGTATGTGTATATGTATATTGTAATCTTCCAATACTGAAACATGTGTAGTTCCTTCATATTTAATAAATCTAAGTATTAACTAAAGTAGGAGATAATTAATGAAGTATAATATATACTTTAAGTATTATTTCGTGATATGCAAACTGATACCATGAGATTACTTTCAGATATACTCATTAGGTTACTTTTTGCATTATCTGAAATACAATACCGGCATATCAATTAGTTCCCAAAAAATTGAATTCATATTGACTAGAATCGGATACTTTGTATATTTGTGGATTAATGTATAAATATATGATAAATAAGACCCCAAGGTACGATATGTAAATGCATATAATGCTGAAGGGTTGTACTAGATTGATTTGTAAATTTGTTTTCCCAAATTATTTATAT
>NW_026399010.1:0-251 GCF_001194135.2 Octopus bimaculoides | reverse complement strand
TATATATATACCCCCAGCATGACTGCAGACTGTTCAGGTTTACACCTGTAACTATTAGGACCCTGGGATATGTAACACACTGCCTAAATACCAATCTTGAAAGATTAGGCTTCTCAAAACCGAAAAAGGAGAAAGCTGATATGAAGACTACAGATCCAATCCATCACTGGAACTGTAAAAATCTGTAGAACTTACCAGAAGTTTATCATTTAAGTATATATGAGAATGTCTAGATATGAAAGTATATGCAT
>NW_026399009.1:1005-1130 GCF_001194135.2 Octopus bimaculoides | reverse complement strand
ACATTTGTTCGTTAAATCGTTTGTTCTATCGTTCGTTCATACGTACGTACATTAGTTCCTTCGTTCTTACGTTCGTTCGTACGGACGGATGTTCGTTCATTCGTTAGTACGTTGGTACGAACGTA
>NW_026399009.1:792-916 GCF_001194135.2 Octopus bimaculoides | reverse complement strand
GTACGTACGTTCTTTCGTTCGTTCGTACATACGTTCGCTCGTTCCTTCATATCATTTCTTCGTATGTACATACCTTCGTTTGTACGTCGTACGTACGATTGTTCGTGCGTACGTACGTTCGTTC
>NW_026399009.1:655-782 GCF_001194135.2 Octopus bimaculoides | reverse complement strand
CGTACGATTGTTCGTGCGTACGTACGTTCGTTCTTTCGTTCGTTCGTTCGTTCGGTCATACGTACGTATGTTTGTTCGTTAATTCTTTCGTTCGTACGTATTTACGTACGTACGTATGTACGTTCGT
>NW_026399009.1:334-441 GCF_001194135.2 Octopus bimaculoides | reverse complement strand
TCGTACGTACGTTTGTTCGTTAATTCATTCGTTCGATCGTTCGTTCGTTCTTTCGTTCCTCTGTTCGTTCATACGTACGTTAGTTCCTTCGTTCTTACGTTCATTCG
>NW_026399009.1:0-204 GCF_001194135.2 Octopus bimaculoides | reverse complement strand
CGTACATACGTAATTACGTACGTACGTTCTTTCGTTCGTTCGTACGTTCGGACATACGTTCTCTCGTTCCTTCATATCATTTCTTCGTATGTACGTAGCTTCGTTCTTTCGTTAGATCGTTCGATCGTTCGTTTGTACGTCGTGCGTACGTACATTCGTTCGTTCGGTCGTTCGTTCATACGTACGTACGTTCGTTCGTTTGTC
>NW_026399008.1:0-545 GCF_001194135.2 Octopus bimaculoides | reverse complement strand
TCTGTTGACTGTTCTTTGAGTCACTTTTTCACTACAGTTTTCACTTCCTCGTCACTGGAATAATGTTTACCTCTCAGACCCTCTTTCACAGGGCCGAAGTGATGATAGTCCACTGAAAACTGTAGTGAAGAAGTGGCTCAAAGAACAGTCAACAGAATTTTATGGGGCAGGGATACATGCTCTCATTCGAAGGTGGAACATCGCTATTGAGAGAAACAGTGACTATGTTGAGAATTAGGGATGTGATCCACAGACGACCAGCCTCATTTTGATGTAGTACACATGTTCCTGTGTTGGTAATTATACCTGTCCTAAACAAAATGGCATTACTTTTTGACACGCCCTCATAAATACACGACGGGCTTCTTTCTTTTCCGTCTACCATATCCACCCAAGGCTACAGTAGAAGACACTTGCCCAATCTTTCTATTCCAAAGTGATTTAAATTAATATCTTTTATCTTTGATTTCGCGTTAATTTACCCTTTAAGCACCAGCTTAATGGGGATTAAAGGATAATCTTCATTATTTCCGAGGCATATTGAG
>NW_026399007.1:0-255 GCF_001194135.2 Octopus bimaculoides | reverse complement strand
ATGAGTATTAATACTTATACACACACACACATGCATATATATGCATGTGTATATCTGGGCATACACCCATATATACATAGGTATAAAGCGACACAGACAGATACACACACATACATGCACGCTCTCACATAGAGACACACTCATACATACCCTGACATGCATACATGAGCATTCACACACATGTACACATACATACACACCCACATATGCATACACATTTGTACACATACTCACGCACACACACACACACACACA
>NW_026399006.1:297-407 GCF_001194135.2 Octopus bimaculoides | reverse complement strand
GTTTTTTTGAACTATATATATATATGTATATGTATGTATATGTACATATATGTGTGTATATATGTATATATGTGTATATATATGTATGTGTGTATATGTATGTGTGTGAT
>NW_026399006.1:0-176 GCF_001194135.2 Octopus bimaculoides | reverse complement strand
ATATGTGTGTGTGTATATGTGTATGTATATGTACATATATATATGTATGTGTGTACGTGTGTGTATGGTATTTTGTAAGTGTATAGGTTTTTTATATATATTTTTATATATGTATATATACGTGGATGTATGTGTGTGTGTGTATGTGTGTGTGTGTATGTGTTTATGACTTGTGA
>NW_026399005.1:0-470 GCF_001194135.2 Octopus bimaculoides | reverse complement strand
GTGTGTGTGTGTGCTGTTTCTGCCGTGGTGTGCACGTAGGCGCGTGCTCGGGTGGGCGTGTGTGACACATTCCGAAACACGCACAAGCCACAAGCACCTCTCTCTCTCTATCACACACACACATACATACACACAACGATATAACAAACGTAACATTACTACTACTTCTACTACAACTATGACAAGCACCACTACTACTACAACTACTGTTACTGATACAACACCGGCAATAGATTGACCACTCCTATATGTATGCATGTATGCATGTATGTATGCATGTATGTATGTATGTACGTACGTACGTACGTACGTGTATGTGTATATAATGTTGATCATATTTTTTTTGGGGGGGGGATATATGTGTCTAAACTCTCAATTCTTAACCTCGCAGTAATGTTAAAATTCCGAGGGGAATCGTAGAACCTAGCGAGGAAAGTCTCTCTGGGTTGGGAAATTAACATTAATCAGTG
>NW_026399004.1:170-277 GCF_001194135.2 Octopus bimaculoides | reverse complement strand
TTATTATTATTATTATTATTGGTGTTGTTGTTGTTGTTATTATTATTATTGTTGTTGTTATTGTTATTATTATTATTGTTGTTATTGTTATTATTATTATTATCATT
>NW_026399004.1:0-160 GCF_001194135.2 Octopus bimaculoides | reverse complement strand
ATTATTATATCTTCTCTATATGTAAATATATATTTGTGTGTGTGTATGTCAGTGTGTGTGTATGTGTGTATACGTGTGTGTATGCATAAAGAATGTTATTATTTAAAAGCACTCAGAAGAATAACAATTAGACATTTACTGGTGATGTAACTCTATATAG
>NW_026399003.1:0-264 GCF_001194135.2 Octopus bimaculoides | reverse complement strand
GATGATGATGATGATGATGATGATGATGATGATGATGATGACGATGGTGGCGGTGGTGGTGTTGGTGATGTTTCAATCTATTTTAATGCTAACGTTTGGTTAAAGATTATTATACTTCACTAAACTCCGATTAGAAACTGTTTGTATAGCTGCAACTTGTGAAACGAAATCCCATAATTTAATGAAGCTAACTCTTTTTTATTATTATTATTATTTTTTTTTTATAATAAAGTACTTTTTGTTTCGGCTTTATTTTGTCAAAAA
>NW_026399002.1:0-809 GCF_001194135.2 Octopus bimaculoides | reverse complement strand
TATGTATATCTATATATATATATATATGTATATATGTATATATATGTATATCTCTCTCTATATATATATGTATATATATATATATATGTATATCTCTCTCTCTATATATATGTATATATGTATATATATGTATATCTCTATATATATATATATATGTATATATGTGTGTGTTTGTGTGTGTGTGTGTGTGTGTAATGTGTGTGTATAATATTACACCCATGAAAATCCTTATCTCCCCGAGGGCTATTTGCAGCCCCACCCTGTTCAAGTTTTGCATCACCCACCCCGACTAGTAACCAGTTTTTCTCGTGCTTAGTCTCTCTCTCTCTCTCTCACTCACACACACACATACACACTTCCGAACAAAGAATTGCATATGTGAGCGCAGAACGGAGGACACTTGACCTGCTAGAACTAGCAGCCAAATCTCTCTCAAGTCCTTCCCAACTCTCTTATATATGTTTTAATATATATGAATTTACGAAGGCGGCGAGCTGGCAGAAACGGTATTTGTTGTCTGTCCTTGTTTGTCCCCTCTATGTGTAGCCCCTTGTGGGCAATAAAGAAATAAGAAACGTTAGGAATCCGGGCGAAATGCTTAGCGGTATTTCGTCTGTCTTTACGTTCTGAGTTCAAATTCCGCCGAGGTCGGCTTTGCCTTTCATCCTTTCGGAGTCGATAAACTAAGTACCAGTTGCGCACTCGGGTCGATCTACTAGACTAGCTAACCATTACACCATGAGACCGTAAACGAGGAAACCACCAAAATGTTGCTACTTCTGTTTAGTAGAAATGAAGTTTCTTTCTAC
>NW_026399001.1:0-378 GCF_001194135.2 Octopus bimaculoides | reverse complement strand
CCTTCAAGAGTTTTGGTCAAAGGAATAGGAATATTGCTTATTGTTTTAAACCTGCTACTTATTTTATCAGTGTCTTTTACTGAACCACTAAATTACAGGGAAGTAAACACACCAACACAGGTTTTCAGGTGGTGATAGGGGACAAACACAGACACAAAGACATGCAGAAATAGATACACATACACTGCAAATCTCTTTCAGGTTTTATCCGTTTGCAAGGTTTTTGGTGAGACTTGGGCTGCAGTAGAAAACACTTGCCTAAGGTTCCACACAGTAGAACTGGATCTGGAAGCATGTTGTTGGGAAGCAAGCTCCTTACCACACACCCATGTGAGTGTGTGTATTTGTGTGTGTGTGTGTGTGTGTGTGTGTGTGTGT
>NW_026399000.1:0-433 GCF_001194135.2 Octopus bimaculoides | reverse complement strand
GCAGGTGTTTTTTTTGGTTTGTGTAAGTGTTTTTTGGTTTTGTGCATGTGTGTTTGTGTGCATGGGTGCGTGTGTGCGTGTGTGCGTGCGTGTGTGTGTTCGTTTGTATGTACATATGAAAGGAAACATGTGTCAGTCTTTTCACAACAGCCATGATACGTCACCACCTTGAAGAATTTTAGAGTCGAATGAATCGACCGAAGTACATATTGTTTTTAAACGTGGAACTTATTCTATCGGGTGATTTTGCCGAACCGGTAAGTTACGGGGCGTAAATACAACATCACTAGTTGCCTTCAAATCAAACACAGACACAATGTCGGACACACAGACAGGTGCGCGCATGCTCACACTTACACACACATGCGCAAGGACACACACATGCGCAAGGACACACCCACGCGCACACTCTCACACACATACATATATATAT
>NW_026398999.1:0-614 GCF_001194135.2 Octopus bimaculoides | reverse complement strand
AGAGAAACATATATATATACTTAATCGTCAGAACATGCAAATATAAGGGCTCATATGTATATACACGCTTTATATGTTACACATGAATACGTACATGTTTGTGTGTGTATGTGCCTGTGTGTATGTTCTCAATGCACATGACTGTGTGTACATGCATGTGTGCATCCTTGTATGCGTGTGTGCAAGCGTACAAAGAGCATCAATTTCTTTATTTTTTCTTTTATCAGACCAACTTCTTGCCATATATATATGTATGTGTGTGTGTGTGTGTGTATTTGAGTGCGAGCGTTTATGAAGTTGTGTGTATGTGTATACCACGAGCACATAAACACAACATAAATAATATAGACACACAAACATATATATGTGAGTGTGTATGTAGGTATTAATCTATTTATCTATCTATAAGTCGCGCCCCTTTTTGTCTCTCATTATAGGTATATATGTACACACACACGCACACATACAGATACACGCATATATATATACATATACATACATGCATATATATATATATACATATATATATATTAGCATAAAAGTATGACGTTTGTGTGGAACCTTGTATGTATGTTTCTATGTAATAATGTAGGTACGTACGTACTTACATACAT
>NW_026398998.1:0-492 GCF_001194135.2 Octopus bimaculoides | reverse complement strand
GACCGATAGAATAAGTACTAGGCTTAAAAAAGCCATCTTGGAATCGATTTCTTCAACTAAAACCCTTAAAGGCAGTCCATCTATGAGTGCTTATGAATTGGCAATCGCGTCTACAACTGATGGTGTGCTTGAGTCTAGTGTGAGTGAAAGTGATTCAGAAAACTATTATAATGATAACATTTTTTTTTATTATAAATTATCTTGATATTCTTTTTACTATACATAAAATATTCTTTACATTTTACTGTTGCTTTATTGCTATTCATTTATGAGTATTATAAATTTTATAGGTAAAATATTTTTCTGGCAATGATGTACGATTTATAAGACTGCTACTATGGAAAATTATCACTCTGCTTTACGAGTTTTCACTTTACAACCTATCACCAGAAACAAATTAACTCGTATATCGAATATCAAAGCATTACTGTATATACATATGTATATATATATATGTATATATGTGTGTATGTATGTATGTATGTATGTATG
>NW_026398997.1:0-239 GCF_001194135.2 Octopus bimaculoides | reverse complement strand
GATAGATAGATATATACATACATATACATACAATATATATATGTATACGTATATTCCAGATATTATATATACATGGACGCATACATGTATATATATACAAAAATACATATAGGTATGTACATACGTGTTGCAATGTATATGTATGTATATATGTCTATAATATATTATGCATAATATTTTTAGATAGGCATGCACAAAGCACCCAGTCACATACGCCTGCACGCACACACACACACACA
>NW_026398995.1:376-503 GCF_001194135.2 Octopus bimaculoides | reverse complement strand
GAACGACATCATCATCATTATCAACTTCAGCAGAACAGTAATCAACTCTTCGTGTCTCCTATAGTCTAAGTCCTTAGTCGAAATATGTTATATGTTGCCAAACATCTGTCCCATAAAAGTTCATTTT
>NW_026398995.1:0-106 GCF_001194135.2 Octopus bimaculoides | reverse complement strand
TATGGCTTATAGGAAACTGGGTGACTTGAAAGGAAAATGTTCTGTACATGCATACATGTATGAGAAGTCGTGCATTCACACATGATTGTAATACGATGTGCATAAT
>NW_026398994.1:0-555 GCF_001194135.2 Octopus bimaculoides | reverse complement strand
CAACAAAAGAATTAAAGAGACCTCGATATTATGTAAATAGAGGAATTTATATGTTAATATAATGTGTGACAATTATTCGGTAGCCATGATAAAACTCCGAGTTTCGGATGTTGGGGCGGAAATCCGCACCAGCATCTCTTCAGTTATCAAGCCATTAAAAAATGCAATATATAAAAAATGCTATATATATATATAAAATCAAAATAAGCAACAGGATATCCAGAGGTAATGCAGTACGATCGTTTCAAGCAACTCCATTTAATTGAATAATGCAGCCATTACATCAATTTAAATGCAGAGCAATTAAATTAAATTAAAACAGCTTCTAAGCTGAAGTGAAGACAACATGTTGTTATACTAATATGTCAATCTCTTTTAATTTAATTTAATTCTATGTATTTATGCAACTGAGGATTACTCTGCATTTAAATTGATGTAATGGTTGCATTGTTCAATTAAATGGTGTCGCTTGAAACGGTCGTACTGCATTACGTCTGTATATCCCTGCTGCTTATTTTGATTTTAATCACCTTATTTTGAAACTGTATGGATAAT
>NW_026398993.1:0-235 GCF_001194135.2 Octopus bimaculoides | reverse complement strand
ACACACACACACACACACACACACATATATATATATATATATAATACTTTTTAAAATGAGATATTATATTATATTATACTTTAAAATATATCTGTATATCCATCGTTGGATATATTAGTACCTGGATGTGTAGATGTAAAATATTTAACCAGAATCATGTATATCGTCACGTTTATGGACAAATAAATACAACACCTATACAAACACACACACACACACACACACACACACACAC
>NW_026398992.1:0-649 GCF_001194135.2 Octopus bimaculoides | reverse complement strand
CACACACACACACACACACACATACACACACACACACACAAACAAACACAAACACAAACACACACACACATATATATGTAGTTTACGGTTCGTTTATTGGTAGGATCAACAATTTCTTCAGACAAAGATGAAGATCTTCATATTCTTACATTTTACTTTTCTTTTCATTCTTCTTGTGTCATTTTTTGCATTAACTTTCTTCGCTTATTTCATTTACTTCTCGTTTTTTCTCATGTTTTCTCGTAGACCAGCGCCGTGGCTTTTAAATACATCTAACGATATCCTCTGAGCCTGGAAGATTGTTTGGAGATACATGACATGTTATATAAATCTGTCAGATTATTGTATCTCTAAAGTATGGATATATTAGTACCTCTTTTGTAAATTGTGCATGTTAAATGATATGATTGAAATTTATAGAAAAACAAAAGACGAAGACAGGTGTATGAACGACAAACAAGTGTATTAGTTTGACGCTCGGGAAAAATGGAAAAGTCTTTTACGTTTCCAGCCAACGCTCTTCAACAGAAAGGAATAAGAGAAAATAAATAGAGAGAGAATGAAAAAAAAAAACTTGAAGATATCAGCGGTCCAACATAATGTATGTATGTATGTATGTATGTATGCATGTATGCATGTATATATGTAT
>NW_026398991.1:0-230 GCF_001194135.2 Octopus bimaculoides | reverse complement strand
CTCTTCAAATAGAATCTACTAGAAATTTCAATCATTATGTACATCTCATCTACAATAAAACATCTATAGGCATACATTTGGCATGTGAACATGCAGATGTGCTTCACAAGTCCGGTGTCGAATATAAGCCTGTATTTATACTGTGTATGTATGTATGTATGTATGTATGCATCTCTTTCATTCTCTTCCTCTCTTCCTTCCTCTTTTTCTATACACACACACACATACAC
>NW_026398990.1:0-329 GCF_001194135.2 Octopus bimaculoides | reverse complement strand
ATGTATGTATGTATGTATGTATGTATGTATGCATGCATGCATGTAGGCAATATGATATCAACATGAAGTGGAAGACAGGTGTAGGGTACAATCAGAAGATGAAGAAGAAAAAGGAGGCCGAGGAGGGAAAGAATTACAACAGGCACCATCGGAAGTCAATATATTTGCAGGTAGTTCTCTGTCGTTTGATTTTTGTCTTCTACAGTAATTTCTAGCAGTGAGAAAACATACTGAGAGAGAGACAGAAAGAAAGAGAGAGGAACAGAGAAGTGGTAGACATACATAACTGACGTATAAACAGAAGCAGAAAGAGGCACAGAGAAAGAGGA
>NW_026398989.1:0-372 GCF_001194135.2 Octopus bimaculoides | reverse complement strand
CGTTCGCCCGTTCGTTCGTTCGATTCTTCGTCCGTTCTGTCGTTCATTCGTCCGTTCGTTCGTTCGTTCGTTCTTCCGTTCGTTCGTTCGTTCGTTCTTTCGTTTGGTCGTTCATTCGTACGTATGTACGTACGTACATACCTACCTACGTTCGTTCGTACGTAATTTTGTCCCTTCCCTCATTTTGTTCGTTCGTTCGTTCGTAGGTACGTATGTACGTACGTACGTTCGGTCGTTCGTTTGTTTCTTCTTTCGTTCCTTCGTACGTACGTTCGGTCGTTCATTCCTTCGTACGTTCGTTCGTTCGTTCCTTCATTCGTAGGTTCGTACGCACTTACGTTGGTTCGTTCGTTCATTCGTTCGTACGTACGT
>NW_026398988.1:0-248 GCF_001194135.2 Octopus bimaculoides | reverse complement strand
CTCTTTCTCTTTCTCTTCCTCTATCATTTTCCCCCTCTCGTTCTTCCTCTCTTTATTACTACGTATCTCTCTTTACCCCTCTCGTTCTTCCTCTCTTCCTCTTTTCCTCTCGTTGCTCACCTATTCTTCTACTTCCGCCCTTTGTTTCTCGCTCTACCACTCTCTCGCTTTCCCTTACACCGGCATAGTCACATGGTGCCGGTCAATAATCCTTTTCTTCCTTGGCTATCGCCGAGCAAACCCGCGAA
>NW_026398987.1:0-290 GCF_001194135.2 Octopus bimaculoides | reverse complement strand
GGCATTGCTTCAGCATGGCTGCAGTCAAATGACTGAAACAAGTAAAAGAGTATAATATACAAGTGCAGAAGATGCTCTCGTGTAAACTTGCTGGCTTGCGGCACAACCGCCCTCCCACCCCTCCACCAGTACCGGAAGTTCTTATTCTCTGTCATCCTTGGTTGTCTCCCGCGAACACTTCTAAGGGACTAATGCCATCCCCCCACTACTCAGAGTTTATCGATTTTATAGCGCATAAAGATGGTGTAGTATATGCAGGTTGTAGGCTATTGTTTGTTTATGAATTCTGC
>NW_026398986.1:0-673 GCF_001194135.2 Octopus bimaculoides | reverse complement strand
TGGCAACACCAGGCTCCAGTCTGATTTGGCAGAGTTTCTACAGCTGAGTGGTTGGCGTTAGGAAGGTATTTATTATTAGTGATCAGAGTCAAACTTCATCAGTGACAGCCAAATCTCCACCACTAGATGGCACTGAATCTGCTACTAATGCCACCCAGGAAGGGCAGAATGTACAGCCAGCACCTGCTCCTGTTGCTAATGTAACCAATGCCTCCTCCACCTCCACTGAGACTAAGCCCAATGGCCAACATCACCCATCTCCTGCAGCCGACTCTGCTGATGTTACTTCTAACTGTTCCTCTCTGGTGCCTGGCAATGTACCGCCTCTTGAGGACAGCCTCTCTGCTAATGGTAGTACAACAATTAGTCTTGGTTAATTATTCATTGTCTCTTTCCTTTCTCTCTTTCTTTGTCTCTTAAGTACTGTCAGACTTTTCAAACACATACATTCATGTATGTGTGTGTGTGTGTATAGAAACACAAATTGTGTCCCTTAAGTAATGTTGCCTTTATGTTTTATCGGACATATGTCTCTATGTATTTGTATATAATAAGCTTGTTCATCTTTGAATGTTTATATTTTTCTAATTTACATAAATATTAAAAAACAAAAGTTGAGCAAACTTATATATGTTTCTTCTCACTGTTACATATGTCTGTTCTTTTTGTATAT
>NW_026398985.1:0-256 GCF_001194135.2 Octopus bimaculoides | reverse complement strand
ATATATATATATATATATATATATATGCATGTATGTATTTCTGTATGCATACACAATACACTTTATAGAGAGTGTATATACAGTGAGCATGAGCAAGTAGCAGCCTGGTTATGTGGTTAAGAAGCTTGTTTCCCAACCATATGGTCTTGGGTTCAGCTCCACTATGAGGCACCTTGGGTACACAGTGGGACTGAACTCTGTGTGTTTATACATACATGCACATACACACACACACACACACACACACACACACACA
>NW_026398984.1:0-273 GCF_001194135.2 Octopus bimaculoides | reverse complement strand
TACTTATGTATGTGTGTGTATATATATATATATATGAAGTATATATATGCATATATAGATATGTGTATATATATGTTTGTATATGTGTATATATATATATATATGTATATAATATATTTATATATTATATATATATATATACATATGTACACATACGTATTTTATTTCTGCGCTATTGCAGTAATAAACGAATTTGTAAGGGCAAAGCTGGAATAAATAGGAACCCTAAATACAACCTTTGTGATATCATATATAAATACATATATGCATATA
>NW_026398983.1:0-209 GCF_001194135.2 Octopus bimaculoides | reverse complement strand
TATTTGTGTGTATGTGTATGTGTATGTGCATGTATGCCTGTGTGTGGAGGTTGTGTGTGTGGAGTAAATGTGCGCTCCTGTGTGTGTGCGTGCGTGTGCGGATGTGTGTGCGCGTGTATGTGTGTGTGTGTATATGTCAATGTATGTATAATTGTGTCCGTGTCTGTATGAGTGTGTGTTGTGTGTGTGGGAAGTGTGTGTGGTTCAAG
>NW_026398982.1:0-207 GCF_001194135.2 Octopus bimaculoides | reverse complement strand
ATTGTTGAAGTCTATGAAAGCTTCTGTTAAACGAAGCCTTCTGCAAAATTCTGAAATGTCATCCTCGATCTCAGGGGGGTTGGGTTTTCTTGGGGTGGGCGTGAATTTTAAGCCTCTGGCTAGGATGTTAATTTGGGTTTGTGTAATGGTTTTATTAGAGAGGTTTATTATTTTAGTTATCTTTTTAGTTTTCTTTTGATGGGTCTG
>NW_026398981.1:0-247 GCF_001194135.2 Octopus bimaculoides | reverse complement strand
ATATATATATGTGTGTGTGTATATATATGCAAATATATATATGTATGTATATACTTATATTTATATACGTATATACATATATTCATATGTATATAGGTATATATACATATATAGAGATATATACATACACATATATATACATATATATGTATATAAATATGTATATATATATGTGTGTATTTATATATATAGATATGTATATATATATACATATATATGCAGATCTATAGATATATATATATATATA
>NW_026398980.1:0-550 GCF_001194135.2 Octopus bimaculoides | reverse complement strand
ATATATATATATATATACACAAACACACACATGCATATGTATGTGTATATACACACATATCTGCATATATGTATGCATATGTACTTATATGTATGTATGATGATGATGATGATATTATATTCATAGTCATAAGTGTGGATATGTGTGTGTGTGTGTGTGTGTGTGTGTGTAAAGATAGACAAAGACAAACAATGAGGTCTGTGTGTAAGTTCGTCCAATCTTCCCCAAATCCCCTTATTGAAGAGACTCTAATGAACCTCCCTAATTACTCTCCCCTTTCTGGCCCTTTTCTTTCCAATATGGCCACTGGTGGTGGTGGTGGTGGTCGTGTGGACCACTGGAGAATTTAAAGAGGGGGGCAGAGGTGCAATCTTTGCCCATCCTTTGTACGCCACTAAAGTGGTGGTGTTAGTGGTGGTGGGCATATTGGAATGGTGGTGTTTGAATTGGAAGTGGTGCTAGTGGCAGTAATGGTGGTGGTGGTGGTGATGGTGGTGTTTGTGGTGGTAGTGGTGGTAGTGCTGTTAATAATGAAGATGATGATGATGAT
>NW_026398979.1:0-274 GCF_001194135.2 Octopus bimaculoides | reverse complement strand
GTGTCGATTTGTTCGACTAAAAGGCGGTGCTCCAGCATGGCTGCAGTCAAGTAACTGAAGCAAGGAAGAGAACAAAAGAATAAAAGAATATATCATAATTCTACATATGCGCAGCACTTCCAAGATTTGTACTTCACATTCGGTAAGGTGTTTAGTTCTTTTCTATTTGTAACTCATCGTACGGCAGTGACTGGTTACTGAGTCCTGGGTTATGTGTTTGCCGTTTCTGTTGCCGGTTTTAAGGTATTTCACGTGTCTACAGTGTGCATGTGTG
>NW_026398978.1:0-260 GCF_001194135.2 Octopus bimaculoides | reverse complement strand
TGGTATGACTTCTTTGAAAAGACAGTGTGCCCTGAGTGGGTAGGCATATGAATTTTACAATTGCAAGTTGATTGTTGTGGTAGCATCAGTATAAGTACATGTTTATGATTGTAGCACATTATCTGGGGATTGATATTCTCCAAGCAAGAATAGTTCACTTTAACATTAGGTGCATTGAAAAGTCTTAAGAAATGTTGCCTAGATAGGATTCAGAAATTCATAGGTATGATCATGTCATGGAGGGGATTAATTCGGATTAT
>NW_026398977.1:0-254 GCF_001194135.2 Octopus bimaculoides | reverse complement strand
CACCGCTTCCTGTCGGCCTTGATACATTTCCTGTGTCCTTATGTTTACAATGGGGATACAAGCACTTCCATCCAGTTAAGCCTGCACCCAGAGACTAGTTTCTGAGTCTTTTCTCGTCATCAGTCTGGAGTAGCATGGGCTGCTAGTTAGAGATACTTTTCAAGGTCTTGTGAATAAGGACACAGGAAATGTATCAAGGCCGACAGGAAGCGGTAATGCTTCCTAGGGCTAAATAGCAGTAGTATTATTCCCTT
>NW_026398976.1:0-435 GCF_001194135.2 Octopus bimaculoides | reverse complement strand
ATATACACACACACATATATATATATATACACATATATATACACATATATGTGCGTGCATATATATATATTATGTGTGTGTGTGTTAGTGTGAGTGTGTGTATTTTGTTGTGTTTAAGGAGAGTGATAATGCCAGTATTATTAACACACGTATTGGATCAATTCCATTTCTTCATTAATAACCGATTGGTCAAATATTCAACAAACTAATCGATTGTTTGTTTAATTTGGTTAAACCAGGGGTTCCCAACCTTATTTTGCTTGTGGAGCCCCTTAGAGCTAACTTATCATCTGTGGACTCCATATATGCACATGTAAATTTTTTAAATAAAATATTTGTTTGTAGGTTAGTAAAAACTAACAATGGAACAATTTTGTTATTATTTTCTGCAGAATTGTTTCCGGAATTTTGCGTGCCGGAGCTGAGGCATTTTGA
>NW_026398975.1:0-221 GCF_001194135.2 Octopus bimaculoides | reverse complement strand
TATAATTTTTTTCTATATGTGACAGTGGATTTTCATCGATGAGTTCATAAGCCTTGGTTCTTTTCTCAAATGCTATATATTTATATATATTTTATACTGTGAGACTTAATGTAATTTTAATTTTTAATAATTTGATTTTAATTGAATTTTTACCTGTAATTTTAGATTTTATCCCTAATATTATTATCATTATTATTATTATATATATATATATACATATA
>NW_026398974.1:0-209 GCF_001194135.2 Octopus bimaculoides | reverse complement strand
TCTGGTAAACTTGCAAGGCCCCTCTTCCAAAATTCACTTGTCCGTGACGAGAAATATTCCTCCAATACTGTTCTGACCTAGTCTACAGAATTCATATTTTTTCCGTCCAAATATTTTGAAGACTGCGGAATAAGTGATAATCAGATGAAGCAATGTCTGGCGAATATGGTGGGTGGGGCATCGGTTCCCATTCAAACTGCTTCAGCCTT
>NW_026398973.1:0-396 GCF_001194135.2 Octopus bimaculoides | reverse complement strand
ATCGTTGGGAATTACATATATCTTTTGTTATTAGAAATATCAGTAAATCTAGCTCTTCAGGTATGACTGGCATTTGGCAATGTAACAATTCATTTGCTTCATAGTTCTGTTAATCCAGTACAATCGGTCACTACTGACTAGTAGATTCCCTCTTAATCCAACACACTAGTTTACATATGGCATTCACCAGGTTTCTGTAAATTTTTTGCTGTAGCAGTTGTGTATTTTATGTGGATTTGTGTAAGTGTATGCATTATTTCCTCTTTTGCTTGTTGATTTGTTTTCATTTCTGACTATATTTATTTGAGGTAAACACACACGTACGCACACATACACATACACCCACAGACGAATACACACACACACATACACACACACACACACATATATATACAT
>NW_026398972.1:0-398 GCF_001194135.2 Octopus bimaculoides | reverse complement strand
TATATGCAGATGCATATATCTCTTAAAGTCCAGTGGTGCGTTGTTTATATCAATCTCTCAATCCACTCAGAATCTAAAATGCAATTAGTCCAGTATGTCACTCATAAACATATATATCTATTGCATGAGCTTGGATGAAATACATTGACACGTTACAATAATTGTTGGTGTACGTGCTGAATGCATTATTTTCCTTTTGTGGCCTTTTACTTGTTGTGATGTCACCTTCACCTGTTATAGTATGTTGAAAACAAACAAGCTGATTACATCTAAGTGTTTTCACATGTCTAATTTCGTGAAAGCGCTTGGCTTAGTTGTTAGGGTAATCGGCCCACGGTCGTAAGGTCGTGAGTTCGATTCCCGGTGGTGCGTTGTGTCCTTGAGCAAGACACTTTATT
>NW_026398970.1:0-234 GCF_001194135.2 Octopus bimaculoides | reverse complement strand
ATCATCATCATCATCATCATCATCATCATCATCACCATAGTGATGATGATGAAAATTACTATGTCGATTATAATCCCAGTGATAATTTTGTGGTTTTTGTTGTGGTCATTATTGTTACAGTTGTGTCTGCGCAGTAACAGCAGCAGTAGCAATAGTAGTAGAAGTGGTAGTAGTAGTGGTGGTAGTGGTAGTGGTGGCAGTAGTAGTGGTGGTAGTAGTAGTAGTAGCAGCAGC
>NW_026398969.1:0-341 GCF_001194135.2 Octopus bimaculoides | reverse complement strand
CAGACTGCCTTCTTCCAACTGTTAAACATGGAGGAGGATCTGTGAAGATCTGGGGAGCTATATCTTGGAAATCTGCTGACCCAATGGTTTCCTGTCATGGCAGAACTAATAGTTAAGACTATTCAAGCATTTTATCTGATCAAATTCATCCTAATGTTGCGGAACTATTTCCAGAGGGAAACGCAATCTTTCAGGATGATAATGCACCAATTCACACAGCTAAAGTTGTTACTGAATGGCATGAGGAACATTCTAGTGAAGTTGAACATCTTATCTGGCCACTAGAGTTCCCAGATCTCAATATTATTGAACATTTATGGTGCATTTTACAAAAACAAGTA
>NW_026398968.1:0-417 GCF_001194135.2 Octopus bimaculoides | reverse complement strand
TATATATATATATATATATATATATATATATATATGCAAAGGCGAATCAAGAGTGTTTTCGCAATATTTGCCTAAGTGTCAGTTTGCAGAGTGTATATCACGTGACTGAAGCAGTTGAATCCGTGGAAGGTTCCCGCTGAGGTTGCCCGTACCACGGTAGTCGGTACGCTGACACGTTGTGCATTGTTTCTCTCTCTCTATGTGATTTGAAAGCCACACAAATGAACGTGCAACGTAGTCTAATGCAGGAACATAGGCTTTACGGGTTCGAACTGGGCCATAACCCCGCGAAAGCAACCAGAAACACTTGTGTGAAAGATTAAGGTGCAGTTGATCACAGCACAGTAAATAGATGGTTCAAGAAATTTCGCTCGGATTGCGAGAACCTCGACGATTTTGTTGCTGCTACTGTTGTTG
>NW_026398967.1:0-692 GCF_001194135.2 Octopus bimaculoides | reverse complement strand
AGTTTGTTGTTTGCGATTTCTCTTTCGGAGTATTTTCTGCACAGGAATCCATAATTCGTTATTTTCTCTTTCATCAACGCACCGTAAACATTCTGTGTGCATTTCTAAACACCCGATATAAATCACATGCTTATGTTTATATATCGTTATATCTGTATTTGTATGTGTGTGTGTATGTGTGTATGTGTGTTTGCACATGCATGTGTGCATAGGCTATAGTGTGCTGCAGTCTGTGGCTGCCCTATCCTTTGCCCTGTCTTTCGCCAATATCAGGGGCCCCAAGCCCACATAAACTCATACAGTATACCCAGATGTGTTGTTCCCCTAAAGGCGTTTCTCGGATGGGACCCAACCCCTTCTCCGGTGTGAATTCACCCTTGCTAACTACGCTACTGTGTACGTGGATGTTTGTGTGTAGTATATGTAAACAAAGCATGCGTGTATATATATATACATGCAACAGACACATACACGCACACTCTGACAAAAATATACATACATGCTCACATTCATAGATAGGTAGGTAGGTAGGTAGATAGATAGATTGATAGACATATAGATAAATAGATAGATAGATAGATAGATAGAGTGAGAGAGAGAAAGACAGAGAGAGAGAGAGAGAGAGACAGACAGATAATAGACAAACAGATACATACATACATTGATAGATAGATAGATAGATAGATAGATAG
>NW_026398966.1:0-206 GCF_001194135.2 Octopus bimaculoides | reverse complement strand
ATGTGTTAGTGTGTATGTTTGTGTGTATTTGTGTGTGTACGTGAGTGTGTGTGAGGATATGGATGTAGGTGTATGAGTGTGTGTGAGGATATGGGTGTAGGTGTATGAGTGTGTGTGTGAGGATATGGGTGTAGGTGTATGAGTGTGTGTGAGGATATGGGTGTGGGTATGTAATCGCGATGGTAAGAAGAAAGAAGAAAATGTGT
>NW_026398965.1:0-373 GCF_001194135.2 Octopus bimaculoides | reverse complement strand
AGAGAGAGAGAGAGAGAGAGAGAGAGAGAGAGAGAGAGAGTTTAAGATAGAGTTGGCTTGTGTCTAGAAAGAATAGGGTTGAAAGAGGGGAGGAGATGTATGGGTGTTTTTCCTAAGCTACAACTCTCCGCAGACAGCCGAAATCACTTTGAAGTTGTTCAGTCGAATTTATTACTTAATAAATCACACAGGATTTTAGCTGCTGATGTACAGTAGTAAAGAGTGGTTTGTCTTCATTATTCCCGCTCTACACAGATATCATTAGAATGCTGTTAAATGTTGTTGCTGATAACGTTCTTATTGTATTGGGCATCGTCATACAACCTCCCTCTCCGTTGCATACACATGTACCTACGTACATACATATATATAT
>NW_026398963.1:0-415 GCF_001194135.2 Octopus bimaculoides | reverse complement strand
TGACACCTATTACCTGCAAGATGGACTGGCCCATTGATTTTTATGTGTCGCAAGCATGAACGCAGCAGGAAGCTGACAACAGGATGCGAACTATCGACTCTTCGGTTGGAGTCCATACGTGCCATTCACTTGGTTAGTCTCAGCTGTCACACACTAACACACACGAACACACACACACATACGGACACGCATAAATACACACACACACAAATACACGCATCCACACACACACATACACACAGGTACACGTATATACGTACACAATTGCATACAGTGGGATATATTTAATTAATTACACACACAGTTGAAAATATTTATAAGTGTGTGTGTGTGTCTGTCTGTCTGTCTGTGTGCGAGTGTGTGTATGTATGTATGTATGTATGAATGTATGTATATAGGATCACTTAAACACTTC
>NW_026398962.1:0-268 GCF_001194135.2 Octopus bimaculoides | reverse complement strand
GGCTTCTTTCAGTTTCCGTCTACCAATTGCACTCACAAGGCTTTGGTTAGCCGGAGGCTATAGTAGAAGGCACTTGCCCAAGGTGCCACGCAGTTGGACTGAACTCGGAACCATGTGGTTTGTAAGCAAGCTACCTACCACACAGCTATCGATGGCTAATTCGCAATTTAACAACCTAAAAGCCGAAACATACACGTCACTAAAGTGACACAGTGTGTGTATACAAACATGCATATATATATATATATATGCATAAAGTCACACACAC
>NW_026398961.1:0-362 GCF_001194135.2 Octopus bimaculoides | reverse complement strand
TTTTTTTTTTTTTTTTTGTTTTTAATTCTACTCCAAAATTCTTAAATACTTGCTCTAACAAACTAGTGGAGTCCACACTGTTGTAGATATTCAGACTACATACATATCCAGTTTGAGGATAACCTAATATCTTGATATGCTGCTTTATATTGATGTATAGTTTTCTTTAACCCTTTTTCCTCACTAGTCAAAGAGGCTCTGCCAGAAATTTTGGATACTTTTTTAATCAAACCATTGAAACAAAAAAGTTTTGTCAATGGCATATTGTGTGAGTGTGTTTTTGATTTCAATCTATGCAACAATGACTCAGTCAGACTTTACAGTGCTGATGGCTTTTAAACCTTGTGTCCTGTTGAAATTAT
>NW_026398960.1:0-832 GCF_001194135.2 Octopus bimaculoides | reverse complement strand
CGCACACATACATACATACATACATACAGAAATACAGAAATACATACAAAATAGAAGAAACATACATACATTCATATATAATGTACATTGAGAGAGAAAGAGAGAAAGAGAAAGAGAGAGAGAGGAAGAGGAAGAACAATATGTGTAACTGAGATGCATTTATAAAAATACTTTAATAGATGCATATATATATATCTTAGTATATAAAAGTGGATATATGATATATTTTTATGATGTAGGGCATAGTTTTGTTTCAGGGTTGTTGAATTTTGTTTGGAAGAACATCTATTCAAGATGAAGGCCATAACCAATGTGAATGACTTTCTAGAAATTTTGCTCTTTTTAGTTCCAGACAGATATGCCATAAATACTATATAGGATACAAAGCATTGCAACAGACATTGGAAACAGTTACTGAGGTGAAAAAAAAAATTATTCATTTAGATTAATTATGTAAATTAGCAGAGTATTTTGGAAAGGTGGTAAGTTTTACTAGAAAATATGTAAAATGTAAAAATAACATTTTATTTTAAGTTCATATTTATTTATGTTATTCTTTTTTTTATTTATTTTTTGTATGTGTTTTTATGAAGCTCTGTATGAACCAGGGCCAGCCTTAAGAGGTGCAGGGCCTAATTGGGAACAATTTTGGTGGGCCCCCAGGTTCCCAGTCAACTTGCACCAAGGTCTATACAATCATAAAAATATAAAAATGTTTATTATGCCAAACCAGATGGGTGCCAGATGTAACCCCTGTCAAACTGTACCACCCATGCCAACATGGAAAATGGATGTTAAATGATGAATATGATGATGATATGGCATATATATA
>NW_026398959.1:0-294 GCF_001194135.2 Octopus bimaculoides | reverse complement strand
TGTCTGTCTGCCTGTCTGTCTGCCTGTCTGTCTGTCTGTCTGTCTGTCTCCTTTATCTTTTACTTCAGTCATTAGACTACATCCACGCTGATGCACAGCATTAAGAAATTTTAGTGGAACGAATCAACCCCAGACCTTTTTTTTTTCCAAGACTAGTATCTAATCTACCGGTCTGTTTTGCCGAACCACTAAGCTACAGAAACGTAAACACACGAACACTGGTTATCAATCGGTATTGCAGGACAAAGACAGACAGACACACAGACGCACGCGCACACACACACATACACACAT
>NW_026398958.1:0-231 GCF_001194135.2 Octopus bimaculoides | reverse complement strand
ATATATATATATATATATAGGGAACTCCAGAAAATCCTTCCACTGTGATGTAAAATTCTTTTCGCACAATTGTGAATTAATTATATTTGACATTTGGAGACTGTATGAAGCTGTGAAGCTACGCTATGTGGTTGGATGAAGTGGTGTTCAGATACTCCCCTCCATATGGAAGCTCTGACTTGAGTTTGTTTTTGTTTTGTTTTGTTTTTTTTTGCTGTTTTTTTTTTTTTT
>NW_026398957.1:0-312 GCF_001194135.2 Octopus bimaculoides | reverse complement strand
TGTGTGTGTGTGTTTTGAGAGGAAGGAGGGGAGGGGGAGAGAGAGAGTTGCTTCTGTTGATACTTTCTGCTTATTGATGGTTATGCTGTAGCAATTGATAGTCTGTGAGAATTGCTCTCCAGTGAACTTGGCAATGAGTTTTGGTTAGTTTAAAGGAGTCAGCCAAATAGAAGAAGTAGAGTGTTTAGAATGAAAATACCCTTAAAATGTCTATAAAGGTAACATAAATGACTACTAAAGAAGAATGTGCCATAAAAACAGAGCTTGAAAGACATCCTAAACAATTTCTCCAGCAAGGAATATATTTCCAAA
>NW_026398956.1:0-411 GCF_001194135.2 Octopus bimaculoides | reverse complement strand
TACATTACGGAGGATATATTATAAACAATTAATAATTATTTATGAATATATCAATGGCCGAACATGTTATCATAAGATACATAGAAGAAGAATGTTTATAATTATGAACAAGACACAATTATGATTGAGAGGGTTTCAAAAACCCTTACATGTTATTTTTAAGTTCTGGATTTTATATGCCATGTCTCCCGCAGCCAACTTTTATTGTGAGGAGATATGAGTGATCATAGAGGCTTTATAGTGGATTTTGACTGCTATTTCTAAAGATGTAAAGGTTTTTGAAACCCTCTTAGTTGTATTGTGACTTGTTCATAATTATAAACACTCTTTCTTCTTTCCCACTTAGATTGTTTAAATGTTATCACAACAGTAATATGTCCATTCTGCTGAAATGAAATTTTCAGTAAATTT
>NW_026398955.1:0-253 GCF_001194135.2 Octopus bimaculoides | reverse complement strand
CGAACCTGGAGCTTAACTATGGTCTATCCATAGCACTTACTCAGCACTACCTGATACCTCTGGGTCTCATTGACACCACTACCGCTCATAACCTATATACATATATATATGTATATATATATATATATATATGTATGTGTATATACACATATATATTTATATACATATATATATATGTTTTGCAAACATAATATATATATATATCGAAATGCCAGTGTTGAATGGTGGCAGCTGATGAAGGAAATGTTCTCTA
>NW_026398954.1:0-265 GCF_001194135.2 Octopus bimaculoides | reverse complement strand
ATATATATATATATGTATATGCTCATATATATGTATATATATATTATATATATAAATATATATATAAAATGTATATGTATATGTATATGCATAGATGTATATATGTGTGTCTATATGTGTTTACATACGTAGATATATTTTTAGAGTTGGACACACGTATACATATATGTAAATGTATCTCTCTCTCACTTTCTCGCTCAACCACTTTTCATCTCTATGTGCGTGTTTGTGTGTGTGTGTGTGTGTGTGTGTGTGTGTGTGTGTG
>NW_026398953.1:0-346 GCF_001194135.2 Octopus bimaculoides | reverse complement strand
GCTCTTGCCAAGAAGGCTTTTTGTGGGAATGTTGTTTTCTAATCTTTTCACTACATAAAATCGTTGACATTTTCGCGGATGCATAGTACAGGTGGTTGAGATCTGTGATATCAACATCATTAGCTGACACTATTTCCTTATGTGCTAGGTGGATTTTACCAATTATTTTCAAGTTTTGGTAAGAATTACGAATTTTTGGGAGAGTGACTTTAATTTTCAGCCATTCAATCATGATTTGATTTTTTAGATCATGTAGTTCTGTTGGGTCAATTTCTCTGTGACTGTCTTCATCTTTTTGATTTTCATCTGCCTTAGTGTTTATGGTTGGTTCAGACAGCATTTCATT
>NW_026398952.1:0-328 GCF_001194135.2 Octopus bimaculoides | reverse complement strand
AAACAAAATTACATTGTTTACAAAATAAATGTATCATTAACATTGTAATTTCAAGTATTTTGTTTGTGTGTTGATTCTTTTCAAATGCCTTTCTTTCACCTTCCAGCAATATTTCCTCATGCTTCTAACCTTGGTAATTCTAAGAGTTCGCCATCTATTTTATAAACGTCACTTTTTCTCTCTCTGTCTGTCTCTCTCTCCCCTCCCTCTGTCTCTCTCTCTCTCTCTGTCTCTCTTTCTTGTTACATGTACGTATATATGTATTCATGTATAACTGTATGTATGCATATATGTTGTATGTAAGTATATGTATGAGTGTATATATAGA
>NW_026398951.1:0-373 GCF_001194135.2 Octopus bimaculoides | reverse complement strand
ATATATATATATACATGTATATATATATATACATATGTATATAATTGTTATTATTATTTTCATTTAAAACAATTTGATTTGTTTGCATGTGATTTAAAATTTTGAAAGCTTCTAACAGAAGCCTAACTTGTTCAGGCTCAGATTGCTGAATGGTAGAATTCCTCCATTCTGTTATCTGAGACTAAACAAGTTTGCTTTCTGTTAGAAGCCTGCAAAACTGTTAGTCACATGGAGCTGAATCAAACTATTTTAAATAATAATGTGTGGAACTGTTTTTAAATGTGTTGAATACCTTTTTCTTTTGTTTGTCCACTCACTTGTGTGTGTATCTCTCTCTTTGTGCATGTATGTATATATATATATATATATATAT
>NW_026398950.1:0-224 GCF_001194135.2 Octopus bimaculoides | reverse complement strand
TGGTAAAGGAAATCTTAAATCAAGATGTTAGCTGACAATTAAAGGGGCAAACCAATAGTAGACCATTGATAAGCAAAATCTGCAACAAGTCTTTCTTCCTGATACCTTAGTAGCTTCTAAGCTGAAGTGAAGATAGCATGTTCTTTGTGTATCACCTTACCTTCTTGGAGATTTTGTCCATCTGTTTTAATTCAATTAAATTCTATGTCTTTATGCAGCTGAGG
>NW_026398949.1:0-338 GCF_001194135.2 Octopus bimaculoides | reverse complement strand
CTTAGTCACTCATACAGTGGATGACATGCAAATACTTATGAATTGTATTTTTGCTTCTTTCAAGGCATTTGGACTCAGCATTAGCCTGGATAAGACTGTTGTAAAGCTTCAGCCTGCACCAAGAAATCCATATGTGGTACCAGCTATCTTGATTGAAGGAACAACACTGAAAGTGGTACACAAGTTTGTCTACCTGGGCAGCACACTCAACTATTTTTGCTCCTTGGATGATGAAACATCTTTCAGGCTGCAGAAAACAACTGATTTCTTCCGGTCTCTTGAGTCTCCTGTCTGGTCCCAGCATGGCATCACAAGGCAAACAAAAGTTGCTGTGTACC
>NW_026398948.1:0-284 GCF_001194135.2 Octopus bimaculoides | reverse complement strand
AGCTGAATGGAATGTAGCATCAGGTCAGGTACCTCAGCAATATGTTCATGTATTGTATGACGCAAAAATTGTTGTCTGGACAAGTGAGAGGTAACAAATGCTTCTGGGCAGTTGTTGGAGACGTTTCTAATAATTTAAGAATTAATTTCGTGTGAAATTAGTCGGTAATTTCTTGCAATTATTTCCTATTCTCATTGAATAATGGTACAATTATAGAGTAATGTGTTTTTGCACGTCTGTCTCATTCTCTCTCTCTCTCTCTCTCACTCTCTCTCTCTCTCTCT
>NW_026398947.1:0-421 GCF_001194135.2 Octopus bimaculoides | reverse complement strand
ATATATATATACGCATGTATGTATGTATGTATGTATGTATGTATGTATCTATTAATCTATCTATCTATGTACGTATGGATGGGAAGATCAATCTTTTGGGACCAGCGCGGAGTAGTGATGATGGATTTTCTTGCAAAGGGCGTCACAATTATCGGGGCATATTATGCTTCTCTGATGAAGAAATTGCGGGACGCCGTCAAAGCAGAGAGGCATGGCATGTTGACTAAAAGAGTCCGCCAAGACAACACTCCAGTTTACAAAATCATTCCTCATCCCCTTTGCTCTTCCGACCTCGCACCATCTGACTTCAAACTCTTTCCAATCATGAAGTCTTTTTTGAAGAGGAAGCAATTTTCGGATGATGATTTCCGAGTGCACCTATCTATCTATCTATCTATCTATCTATCTATCTATCTATCTA
>NW_026398946.1:0-584 GCF_001194135.2 Octopus bimaculoides | reverse complement strand
AAATGAACTCAGAGCGTAAAGAACTGGAAAAAATACCACAAAAAGCAATTTTTTCTATCCTCTAATGGCTGTTCCGTTGATCGAATCAACTGGAAGCCTCGACGTCGTAAGCGACGGAGTGCCAACAACAACAACAAGATAGTGTTGACTGAAAAACACTGATATTTAGAACTATTTATCGAACGCGGAAAGATTAGAGGTTCAAAAGAACGAAATGGGATTCAAACACAGAGACACGAAACACCAGGCTATTGTTGCAAACTGAATGATAGTTTTGGCAAGGTTTGTAATTAGTAGATCTAATATTTATTTCGTTATTGTATTCCTTCGTATGTCTGTTTGTAGCTCGCTCACTCTGCTTGTCTTGTCTTCAACGTAAATAGATGTATGTGTATTCGCGGCATATGTATATGTTGCAGGGGCATACACACATTTGTATGTAAAAAGTATATTTATACATATGTATAGATGTAAATGTTTTTATTTTTCATTCCCTTTCGAAATCATCCCTATTTGTGGCATAGAGTTTTTGGTTGCTCTTTCTTGCGGGTTAGATGTCCTATTATAGGCATCTCTGTATTTTA
>NW_026398945.1:0-388 GCF_001194135.2 Octopus bimaculoides | reverse complement strand
ATATATATATACATATATATACATATATATACATACATATACATACATATTCACACATTATTTACATTATTTACATTTGACGGATATTTCTCCTCATCTTGTTTGTTGTTAACACAACGTTTCGGCTGATATACGCTCCAGCCTTCGTCAGGTGTCTTGGGGAAATTTCGAACCTGGGTTCTCATTCCTAACGATGTTACTATTATTATTTATTATTATTATTACTATTATTAATCAGGTCGCTGCCGTGAATCGAACTCGGAACCTTGGGGTTAGTAGCCCGCGCTCTTAACCACTACGCCAGTGTTGTTCCCTGTCTATTATTTTAACTTCATCCCACACGAAAACTAAAAGAAGCAGCACATATGCTAGGACACAACAACCTCCT
>NW_026398944.1:0-631 GCF_001194135.2 Octopus bimaculoides | reverse complement strand
ACACACACACACACACACACACACACACACACACACATACATATGCTCACATTATGCACATTATATATACATATGCGTATGTGTGTGGAATGTATGCATGTAATGTGATGATAGTTTTTCAAATCGTTAACTATATATTTTGAACTTAACTAAAAGGCAAGCGGTTATTGAGCTAAGAAGAATGTGTAGTTTTAAATTATCAACAATTTAAAGCTATGCTTTGCGAGTTCCCGTAAGACTGAAAATACAGACAGTATCCCAAAATGAATGGTGATACTTTAAAATTTCCGTAAGCGCAGAATTCCGTAACTTGTAGCCGTAACGCGAGAGGCGCCTGTAATTCAGTCTCATTCAGATTTGATGCCGTCAAATCTTTGTACAGTATACGCATTTTATCCAAGCACCCAAAGGACACATCACTCAGACAAATACATGAGTACGTCCTCATAAATGAAACGTCCACCGTAGTAAACAGGAAATACACGTAAAAGGTAGTGTTATCTCAATACCCACAGAATATACATACATAAGTATATTTGTTAGTTGATTGTTATGTAGGCGAATATATATATACATAGGTGGGTAAATGGATATGTAGGTAAACAGATAGATACATAGGTAAGTAGATAGA
>NW_026398943.1:0-969 GCF_001194135.2 Octopus bimaculoides | reverse complement strand
TGGAAGCCGGCTTCTATACACACATATACATACATGCTTATACACACACACACACAGACATATTTATCATATATATATATCCGTATGTATGTATATATATATATATATATGTGTGTGTGTGTGTGTGTGTGTGTGTGTGCGTGTGTGTGTGTGTGCGTTATTATTAATAATAATAAAGTGTATGGAGACTTGTACATCGACAAAATATATTTTATAGTTATATATAGCATATTGTAATGACCTACACGTGTTTCCGTTGCATGACTACTCACTGGGTGCGGCTGCAACCTTGCAATATTGTCGGTACAGCTTCCTCAGTGTCTGTCCATTTGGTCATCCTCTAAATGAACTAATTGAAGTAAATTTTTGTTAGTGTTCTATCTATATATATATATATATATATACCTATGTACACAACTGAAACAAATAAAAGATAATGACTGAAACAAGTAAAAGATACGTGTACGAATATATACATATATACGGACGGAACTGTTCTTCATTGTGCTTCCTGTTGCGATATGGTTTCATCTGGTATCTCATGATAAACATTTGTCAAGACTGTCTTTGAAGACCTCCATATCTACACCTCGCAACTCTCCGAAGCTGTTTAGCAGAATGTTGGACCTTTGAAACCCAAACTGTTAGAGCACTGATTTCTTATTCTAGATAAAGTCGAGATCTGTCTTTTGGGCGTACGTTTATTCAAGAGACACATGAAAGATAAGTAGAGGGAGTTGTTTGGCGCCACAGCCTGATATATGATAAATGTTGCTGGATCTGTCGCTGATATTTCTACAAAGCTGTCTGTTTCTTATTTCTACAACTATCATTACAAATTTCATCCTTTGTAAATCTCTTTCTTTCAATTCGCACCTGTACTCCGTACCAAATTTACCAAATTTCGTTGCAAAATGACAACGTCTTCACAAGACGACGATACCTATATGTGTGTGAGTGTGGAGAGAG
>NW_026398942.1:0-298 GCF_001194135.2 Octopus bimaculoides | reverse complement strand
ATGTATGTATGTATGTATGTCTTTGCAAGGTATTTATAGTATAATATCACGTGACATTTTATAAGAGTGGCCTTTTTCAATGGCGACACTTTTTGTGTGAGACAAATTTAAAGCTACCAGCTCGACCTATTATCAATCGATTCGATATTTCCGTTTCCTGCCCACCGCCTCCCCTGCTACTTCTTTAGCCTCCATTACATTTACCTCACGCCATTCACCCTTAATTCAATCTCCAGCACCGTTTTCCGTTTCACTCTAAAAGATAAAAATTCATTCTGACACTACTACTACTACTACT
>NW_026398941.1:0-269 GCF_001194135.2 Octopus bimaculoides | reverse complement strand
TGTATGTATATATATATATATACACATACATACATACATACATACATACAAGCAATACATACGTACGTACATTTGTTCATGTATTATCCACAGGGAAGTGGAAACAACAAAATGAACGAAATTAATAGATTGATAACTTGATAGGTAAGCATATATATACACACATACATACATATATACATATATATATATATATATGTATAATATACATACATATATATATATTTTATATATATATAAATATAAATATAAATATAAATATAAATATA
>NW_026398940.1:0-463 GCF_001194135.2 Octopus bimaculoides | reverse complement strand
ATATATATATATATATATATATATATATATATATATATACATATGTGTCATATATACATATACATGTGTATAACATGTAATATATGTGTATATATATACACATTCACGCATGGACACACATACACACACATTATTTATATACTATATATAATTTATAATTATTATTTGTAAATCATATTATACTAAATTACATCTATCATATCATACCATAGATAGATAGATAGATAGATAGATAGATAGATAGATAGATAGATAGATAGATAGATAAACATTAATATATCTTTCTATTAATCTATTTCTATTTATATGTGTGTGTGTCAAAATTATATGTGTTTATGTATGTGCGTGTGTATATACATATATATATATGTATACACATATTTATACATATACATATATAAATACATTCATAAATATACACACACTTACACATACATCAAGTGTATGTATGTGTGTGCATATA
>NW_026398939.1:0-237 GCF_001194135.2 Octopus bimaculoides | reverse complement strand
ATGTATGTATGTGTCTGTGTATGTATGTGTGTGTGTGTATGAGTGTATGTATGTGTGTATGTATGTGTGTATGTATGCGTGTATGTATGTGTGTGTATGTATGTGTGTATGTATGTGTGTGCATGCATGTATATATGTGAATGAATGAACCAATACTGCTGCCTTCGGTGATAACAAATACCAATATACACATCTCCATACATACATGTATACATACATATATTCTTACACACACAC
>NW_026398938.1:0-702 GCF_001194135.2 Octopus bimaculoides | reverse complement strand
ATATATATATATATATATACGTATGCATGTATAAAAGAAGGAAAAGAAAATGGCGATTGGGAATTAAATCATTATTTATTAACAGAAAATTAATCATCTTTATTTACAGCTATTTTAATTAATGAACAGTAAACATCAAATAAAATTTAAATTTATATTTACATGACCTGAGCATAATATCTTCAGAAGGAAAAACACTTAGCATTGGATGTTTTATATGTATTTATGGATTCATTCAACTTGCAATAATGAATTCATAAACACATATAAGGCTTTATTTTTTATTGTCTGAAGATATTATGCTCAGGTTATATACATATAAATTTAACATTTACGTAATATTTACTGTGTATTAACTGAAACAGTTGGAAGTAAAGATGATTAATTTGCTGTTAATAACAAACAATTAGTTTGGCAAACTCCATTTTCTTTTCATATGAATATAAACTACCTCTTTATATATAGATACCTCGGCCTTTCTCTCTCCCTTTCATAACATCAGTGGCTTGGAGAGAGAAGGCTGGTATGCACAGTCGACTGCTGGTCTTCCATAAACAACGTTGCCCAGAATTGTTCCTCGGAGGTTAACCTAGTTGTAATCCCATGGTCATTCATAACAGAAGGGAATCTTTACCTATATATGCATATATAAGTACGTATATATAAGTACGTATATATATATATATATATATATATATGCGA
>NW_026398937.1:0-200 GCF_001194135.2 Octopus bimaculoides | reverse complement strand
AATGCATATATATATGTACGTCTCTGTATTTTTGTATATACGTATGTGTATGTAGATTCATTTGCGTATAGAACTATATCTATATCTAACTATCTATCTATCTGTTTGTTTGTCTGCTTATTTCTCTCTCTCTCTCTCTTCATGTATCTATCTGTCTCTCTCTGTATCTATCTATCTATCTATCTATCTATCTATCTATC
>NW_026398936.1:0-202 GCF_001194135.2 Octopus bimaculoides | reverse complement strand
ATATTCATCACGTGACTTTTCAGTATAAATGCTAAAATACACTTATTTGGGTTTAATCTACAGTAACTCGCTGGCAGATAAGTCATGTTTTTTAAATTTATTCTAAACAATATTGACAAACGTTTTTTATTAACTTTATACACTAACATGTTTTTTTTACATTTATTTACTTCTTCCATAATGATTTAACCTTGTTCACTAT
>NW_026398935.1:0-235 GCF_001194135.2 Octopus bimaculoides | reverse complement strand
TCATTCTGTCTCTCCCTCTCTCCCTCTATCCCTCTATCCCTCCTTCCCTTTTCTCTCTCTCTCTCTTTCTCTCGCTCTTTCTCTCCTTTATTCATTGTCTTCATCTCTGTCTAGTTCTCTCTATCGCTCCATCGTCTTATAACTGTTATCTACACACCCACCCTCTGTCTCCCACTCTCTCCCTCTCTTCCTCTCTCTCTCACTCTCTCTCTCTCTCTCTCTCTCTCTCTCTCTC
>NW_026398934.1:0-667 GCF_001194135.2 Octopus bimaculoides | reverse complement strand
ATATATATATATATATATATATATGAATGTATAAAGAATATATAGACAGTCAGGAGATAAGTAATGAACATATTTATTTCATCAGTTGAGAACAGAAAATGCAGAAAATATTCAAATGCTGTACCAAGCGTCGGCCGGTCGTAGACAAAAAAATCCTTAGATCCTGTGCGTTAAGCCGAAATTTTAAGAGATATTTATGAATGGGGAGCTCGATATCAGGTGTAGTTAGGGATGAAGAGATGACAGAGAATTGATATTACAATAACAAAAAATTAAGTCGAAGCATTATATACGGAGAAACCAATGTGTATGCTATGATTATTTTTGAATAATGTATATCTCTGATTAAATTGTAAACAATACATATTTAAAATGTTGTATGCGTGTAAACTTCCTAGATTGTATGAAAACATATGGTATCTTAAGGGTAAGTAATGTAGTAAGAATGCGTGCATATGAATGCGTCTCTCGGGAAACCGGTGTAAATAATGTTATTGAATTATATACAGTGAATTAGTCATTCGTTCTATAAAATTGTAGACGAATCTTATTAGCAATTCATATGCAAGTGACTGTCAAACACAAAAACACTCACAGACATGCACGCACAAACACAATCTCACATAGACGCACACACACACATACACACACACACACACATACACAC
>NW_026398933.1:480-589 GCF_001194135.2 Octopus bimaculoides | reverse complement strand
TAATAACAAGAGAATAATGGATATAATGTAAAGGGGACGAGGGGAGGGTATATATGTACGTATATATATATATATATGTATGTATATATATATATTTATGTATATATAT
>NW_026398933.1:0-416 GCF_001194135.2 Octopus bimaculoides | reverse complement strand
ATATATATATATATGTGCATGTAAATATATATAATATATGTATGTATATATATATATGTGTGTGTGTGTGTGTGTATACAAATGAAAGACAGTAAATGGAATATACAAAGAATTATTATTAATCACGACAATCGTTTCAATACATCTAGCATCGATTGCTCATGGGTGGGAGACTCAACAACTGGTTCAGGAGCGTCCGGTGATGCAGATGTATCTCATCGGGTGATAAATAATCAAATACAACTCATTAAAATGACTATTCCACAGTGTAACTTTCCGTTTTGTAGAGAGAAAAACAGCCAGACGGAGGAAATATCTGTATTTATATAGAAAATCTAACCTCCCTTTCATCTCTCTTCGTCACTTTTCCTCCTTTACTCTCTCGTTGCTCACACGTGACCATTGGCCATCTTTCT
>NW_026398932.1:0-444 GCF_001194135.2 Octopus bimaculoides | reverse complement strand
TGGTGGTGGTGGTGTGATTAGCAGGTAAGTGAGTACTGTGACCCATTAAGTAATTACTATGTCAAGATTCTCACTGATCCATCACAAAGAACTGTACTAAAGAATTCTTGATGAGGTTTTGTATAATTTATCATCTCTCTGTAGAATATCTGCAGAAAACTTGTTTGAACGCAGTAGAAGCATTGGCACAGTGTCAAGGCAAAAATTAACTAATTACAATTATAATATCTTGGTGATTCAGTTCACTAGAGTGGAAATTATGAAAGAGATTTTTGCATTCATTTTGATGAAGAATTTAGGTCAGTTCTTGCATTCTTTAAAAATGTACGCTTTCATTTAGAAGACAGCATTCCAGACGATGAGCTGAAAGAATGGCAATCTCTAGATTGCCATGCTTTGGCAAATGCAGTTTAGAATTTGGAACTAGCAGTATGAAAAAAAAAA
>NW_026398931.1:0-424 GCF_001194135.2 Octopus bimaculoides | reverse complement strand
ATATATATATAAAAAATATATATATATAATATATAAATATATATATATATTAATAAAATATTCATATATTAATTATATAATAAAGGATAAAATCATTCATGATTTTTCAGGTCAGTACGAAAACAAAAACCTTATAGGTAAATTTTGCAAATATTATATTAATAATATACAAATTATAACAAAGGATTGGCAATATGCCTCTCCACGTGTTGGAAATAGACACCAAATGGCACTAAAACCACCTTATGAACTCAAAGAACAGAGTTTTTAAGGTGGTTTTAACATCACTTGGTGTCTATTTTCAAAGTGTGGAGAGGCGTATTGCCAATCTCTTGTTATAATTATGTATATAATTATTAATATAACATTAAAAAATATATATTTAATGCATATATATATATATATATATATATATATATATATA
>NW_026398930.1:0-369 GCF_001194135.2 Octopus bimaculoides | reverse complement strand
GTTATTGTTTCCCTTTTGACACGTAATACTGAAATAGTGGAGGAGATATGGTATTGCTGTGGGCTCGAACTATGCAAGAAGTTAAAAAAAATTTTTGGCCTAAGACACTACATGGACCCTAAAAGGATTTTGCTCCTGAAAAATAGAGTTCATGGAGCTGAAAAATGTGGGAGTTTTTGGGGGTGGGGGTGTTAATGCCAACCAAAGAAGTTGGATTGTTGGGAATCTTTTTAACTTGTGTGTAATATGTATTGTTTGAATTTCTTTGAAATAGGAAATATATATATGTTCACTGGGTTTCTAAAAGAGCAAAGCTACAAGGAAAGCAAAAGATGAATGATCACGATAATCAGTCAGCTACCGTAGCCT
>NW_026398929.1:0-432 GCF_001194135.2 Octopus bimaculoides | reverse complement strand
GTGTGTGTGTGTGTGTGTGTGTGTGTGTGTGTGTGTGTTTGTGTTTGCGCGTGTTGTGTGAAAGTGCGCTCGTTTGTGTGTGTGCGTGTGCATTTGCGTCTATATTGCTTCTACAAATATAGCTATATGTTTACATTATACCGTTTACATAGATATAAACGCATATATTACATAGATACACATACATTTAAGACATATATATACATGTGTGCGTGTGTGTTGTGCTTGTTTGTCTGTGTGTTTTCACTCATACATACACACATGCATGCATTCATACACATACATACACACATACATGCATACATACATGCATGCATACATACACACACACTTATGTTTGTGAATGGATGAGTCTGTCTTTCTCTCAATGTATACACACACCCTTGCATACACACACATACATACATACATACATACATACATACATACATA
>NW_026398928.1:0-337 GCF_001194135.2 Octopus bimaculoides | reverse complement strand
TGTGTGTGTGTGTCTGTCTGTCTATTTGTTTGTCCCCCCTCCCCGCCATGCGATGCTGGTGTGTTTACGTCCTCGTAACTTACCGGTCCGGCAAAAAGAGACCGATAGAATAAGTACTAGGCTTACAAAAAATAAGTTCCGGGGTCGATTTGCTCGACTAAAAGGTCGTGCTCCAGCATGGCTGCAGTCAAATCACTGAAACAAGTAAAAGAATAAAAGAATAAAAGAATATATATATAAATGTGCATACATGCATATGTACATCAATATATATCTTGCCTATTACTATAGAGTAGAGGCGCAATGGCCCAGTGGTTAGGGCAGCGGACTCGCGGTC
>NW_026398927.1:0-267 GCF_001194135.2 Octopus bimaculoides | reverse complement strand
AGTAGTAGTAGTAGTAGTAGTTCTTGCGGCTGTTGTAGTTGTCGCATTCTTTTGCTTTTGTCGTAGTAGAGAAAAAGGAGGATCATATGGTGGGAGAAGGAGGAGGAAAAAAATGAACAGAAAAGACAAAATTTCGGTAGACGCATCTTAGGTCTTTAGGAGTAAATGATGGTGCAACAGAAAAGCGTAAAATATATTACTCAGATTTGGAAAGTGCAGCAAACTTTAAACATGAATAATGTAATGCACAATATATAATTATAACGC
>NW_026398926.1:0-119 GCF_001194135.2 Octopus bimaculoides | reverse complement strand
ATATATATGTGTATATATGTATATATATATATATGTTTGTATGTATACATATGTATATATGTATGTGTTTATATGTATATATATATATATGTATATATGTGTGTATGTATATATATATA
>NW_026398925.1:116-226 GCF_001194135.2 Octopus bimaculoides | reverse complement strand
ATGCTGATACAATTGCAAGTGAAAATCGTAACATGCTTTTGCAGTCTTCAATAATAATTTTCTTTACATATTTCACATGTATTGATCCCAATCTTAACACTTTTACATTT
>NW_026398925.1:0-106 GCF_001194135.2 Octopus bimaculoides | reverse complement strand
CATGTATTGATCCCAATCTTAACACTTTTACATTTGCTTTACACCACAAAGTGATTATTTTCTCTTATTCTTATACATTACTTATTTGGTTCCTAAATATGGGTAT
>NW_026398924.1:0-259 GCF_001194135.2 Octopus bimaculoides | reverse complement strand
TATTAGTTTATAGAGAGGACTGATAAACTCAGCAGAAATGTAATATATAGCAAGACGAGTTCTTAACTTTTGTATACGATTGCCAAATTCCATCACTAAGGTAAACATACCTGACGTAATCCATCACTACGGCCAACTCAATAACAGAAAGCGCAACTCGAAAGTAACTTATTTATTTATTTTGAACCAGACCAGTTGAAGACACACGTGATGTCGAAATATTGTCATTGTTCAAAGGATCAATAAATAAGTTACTTTC
>NW_026398923.1:0-217 GCF_001194135.2 Octopus bimaculoides | reverse complement strand
ACAGATGTCACAGTCATATGGCTTTTCACCTGTATGAATACGTTTATGTGCTGTTAAGTGACCACTTCCAGAGAATGATTCACCACAGATATCACAGGCATAGTGCTTTTCACCAGTATGAATATATTTGTGTGCTGTTACGTGATCCCTTCTAGAGAATGATTTACCACAGATATCACAGTCATATGGCTTCTCTCCTGAATGAATTTTTTTGTGG
>NW_026398922.1:0-275 GCF_001194135.2 Octopus bimaculoides | reverse complement strand
GTGGAATATTTCCACTCAAATATGGTCTTTATTTGACTGATAAAAGAATAGTAAGATGAAATGTTAAACCTACAATAATCATTGTAATCTTTCCTGAAATTTTTGATATTTTGATATTAAGTACTTAAATTATTAAATTTTTGTCTGACTTGTCTGTTTTACCTCTTTTCAAAAACATCACATGTATGCATATACACACACATTTATATAAATATATATATTTTTTACATATATATAATATATCTATGTGCATGCATGCATGTATGTGTATATAT
>NW_026398921.1:0-305 GCF_001194135.2 Octopus bimaculoides | reverse complement strand
GCTGAGTAAGTGCTGTGGATAGACCACAGTTAAGCTCCAGGTTCGGTGGTTATGCGTATAAGGGCTCCAACGTAGGTCATATATCAGCGTGTGAATAGAAGGATTTACATTTCGTAATGAGATAAAAGACCAAGGCTGTGTATAATTTAGAATATTTATAAATAGAATGTCTTACAGCTGTTTCCAGGATATTTATTATATCTCTTCATCGGCGACGGTGTGAGAAGATGATTAAGCAATAGTTAAACAATAAAATCTTTTATGTATACCATTCTGCCTAAACAATGGATTTACTAATACAATAT
>NW_026398920.1:0-459 GCF_001194135.2 Octopus bimaculoides | reverse complement strand
GTCATCCACTACAGCTTCATGAGACCTGGTAAGTCAATTACAGCAGATGAAATGAGTGAACTTGCAATTAAACAACCGAAATTGGTCATTAGAGACAGACTAATTAATTATCTTCCAAGACAATGCTCGACCACATGTTGCACAAAGAACGTAACTCAAATTACAGCAAATTAAACTTGGAAGTACTCTGTCATCCACCATGTTCACCAGACCTTGCACCAACTGACTATCATGTTTTCCAGGCATTAGACAACATTTTGCAAGGAAAACCTTCAAATCTGAAGAAGACGCAAAAACAGACTCTCGTGATTTCATCACTTCTTACTCTCCAGAATTCTTTGCTGCCGGCATAAATAAGCTAGCGATAAAATGGCAAAATTGTGTTAATAATTTAGGTGCATACATTGACTAACTGCATTGCTTTTTGTTGAGATAAAGTAAAATAAACTTTCAGTTCAA
>NW_026398919.1:0-835 GCF_001194135.2 Octopus bimaculoides | reverse complement strand
TTTTAACAACCTCATATACACACAACAAGGCTTCTTTGTGATCCGGTCTATACCAGTTCAGTTAGCTGGACATTGGTCCATAAGATTAAGGGCATCTTAAAATCATCATAGAGTCATCCTACTTGGCAAAGGGTCACCAGTCACTCGATGTTTCCGTTTCACTGACCCCTCGCTTTTCGCTTTGACCCTCAGCACCGGATTTCCCATTTCTTCAGGGAAGTGCTCTATATCTTCTTTCTGAAAACTTATACCCCCTTTGATTCCAATTCCCACCCACACAGTTTCTTATCAATTCCCCACCCCATGCTCTACCAATATATACTTTACATCTCTGCTTCCTCTTCTTTCCTCTCCCATCCCACCAGATCCACTTGCACCAACCCACACCCATACATTACCTCTCCCTTCCCCTTTACCTCCACATTTACTCTTTACACACATTTCACATACTAACTCGCAGTTTCTACATACAACATACATCTCACCTCGGCCATCCCAGTAACTCTCTTCACACTTTATCACACACACACACACACACACACACACACACACACACACACACACACACACACACACACACACACACACACACACACACACCTCTTTCCCATAGCGCCCTCTGTCTTTTACACATACAAATACAAACACAAACACACTGTTACAGGGACTCAGAGATATTCATGCCTGAGACACACACACACACACACACAACTGCCTTCACACATGCACTTTCTTAAACGTTGCTTTGGTTTGTACCTCCAAATCACTCAAGTCTCTCTCCTTCTTTTACCTTTCATTACTATTTGGCCCCTACTAACTGCAGCCAATTCACTCC
>NW_026398918.1:1597-2775 GCF_001194135.2 Octopus bimaculoides | reverse complement strand
TGTAAGCCTAGTACTTATTCTATCGGCCTGTTTTGCCGAACCGCTAAGTTGCAGGCACGCAAACACACCAGCATCTGTTGTGAAGTGATGGTGGTGGGGACAAACACAGACAAGCAAGTACATACATATATATACATACATGCATATGTATATATATATATATATATATGTATATAAGCTGAAACTAGATAAAATGAAAATGAAAAATGAATATATACACACACAAGTCCGTCGTATGTATTTGTATATATATAAATACATACGACGGGCTTCTTTCAGTTTCTTTTTGCCAAATCCACTCACAAACATTTGGTCGGCCCGAAACTATAGAAGACACTTGCCCAACGTGCTACATTCATATCTACATATGTACATATATATACATATATATACATATATACATTCACAAGTTTATACACACAAACACGCACACACACACACACACACACACACACACACACACACACATACACAGGCGAGCACTGAAGTGGAAAATATAGGTGGAAAATATAGCATTCGAATACCAAGTGTACTTTATATGTATACATGTGTGTGCGCATCTGTTATGTATGCATGTATGTATGTAGTATATAGGGAGGTATGTATGTGCATAGATCACAAAGACATGTTTTATATCATATAGCTTCATCTTCAATTCCTCTAATACGTAATTAATCACGTCATCCTTAAGAGATTAAAGGTGCTACACTTGTGAAAAGAGTACTTGGCTTATGTGTATGATAAAGACATACACGCAAACGCACGCATGCTCTCGTACACACACATACAGAGACACACTACAGACGCGTATTTAATTGGTTGAATGAACAAAGAGAAGAAAGTAGCAGTCAATATATTTTTCTTGTGTTTGAATATTTCTTAACACGCTAATATAGCTACAGTGTTTCATCGGTGGTATCATGTCCACGTCCTCAGCTGTACAATGTCAGAATCTCTATGTTTATCAAATATATATCTGTACTTAATAATCTAGCGTGTTTGTTTATTTGGATATATATATATATATGTACTTATAAATATATAAATGTAGAACAATGCTACAAAGCGATGTTCACTCAGACGTGTAGAAAATGTTAAATTTCAGCCTTCATTGGAAAGACAAGAGAATCTGAAAAATATGTACCGTTTCGGCCTTTATTTATTGTATACTATTTCAA
>NW_026398918.1:0-1112 GCF_001194135.2 Octopus bimaculoides | reverse complement strand
TATATATATATATATAAACAGGACACAATATATATATATATGCTTGCGTGTTAATGTGTCTATGTATGTATGTATGTATGTAAATGTATGTATATATTTATGCATTTGTGTGTATATATATATATATGTACTTATAAATATATAAATGTAGAACAATGCTACAAAGCGATGTTCACTCAGACGTGTAGAAAATGTTAAATTTCAGCCTTCATTGGAAAGACAAGAGAATCTGAAAAATATGTACCGTTTCGGCCTTTATTTATTGTATACTATTTCAATCTACTTTTTATTTTACATTTTAGACTATATCTTGTTAAAAATTAATCTGATATAATTAATGTAAACACGTTCATGATTAACTTGTTGTCACTAGACTGTGTAATTATGTATCTTGACTGATAACACTATTATTTCTTTTTATCACGGTGATGATAAATGTAATATCAGAATTTTGACTGGTCATAAAACCAGTTGCTTGAAGAATACCGATTTGCCTGAATATCTCAACCCCATTGTGTTACTGGTACAGATGTTATTGAATGTGGGTTATAATTTTAAAATTATAGAAGAGTACACGCAAAACTCTGAATACGGCATTTTTTACATGAAATATACCAAGTCAATAATTATTTGTAATATTTATATATTATCAACGCTTTCATTGTATTAGCGTCTATATCTCCATGTTTGCATACATCCGAGGGAATCTATTGAACCAGGTCTTTCAACAGCCGTTTCTTCTTTATGTCTTTTACTCTGATCAGTTTCCAAGCTAGTTAGGATATTTCTGATTTCATGTAAAATTGTACACAAAAGTCAATTGCTTATATAACGGTGAAACTCGTTTTACAACCATCGCGTGAATTTAAGACGAGACACAAACCCTCCAGCATAAACACAGAAACGCATACATACATACATACATACATACATACATACATACATACATACGGCGGGACAATATCAGCTGAATCTACTCCTAATTTTCTTGTCATATATGGGACCAGAAAGCGACACTTCTCCAAAGTGTCACGCATTGGTAGTGAACCCGAACTACTGCCATATCTGCGCGTATTTACACAGATAGATATGGATATAGATACCGATATATA
>NW_026398917.1:0-422 GCF_001194135.2 Octopus bimaculoides | reverse complement strand
ATACATATACATACATATATATATATTGATGTATGTATAGGTACATAGACTGAGGTTCGTGAGAAAAGCTTTATCATGAAGAAATTGGTTGATCGGGAAAAAAAAAAGAGAGAAAAACACTAGGAATTCTTAAATTAACAAAAAACTGAAGAAAATAATTTTATTGATAGGTAGACAGGAGATAAAAAGACTGATGTGTGTGTAGAGAGAGAGAGAGAGAGAGAGTGACAAACCGATTGTGTTCAATTATGTATATGTGTTCGCATTTACGTTTGTATGTGTGCGTGAGCTTGTGCCTGTAATCTTTCCCTATGTATGTATGTATGTATGTATGTATGTATGTTTCTCTCTGTGTGTCTGTCTGTGTGTCTGTCTGTCTCCCTGCCAGTTTCTCTGTCTCCCTGCCAGTTTCTCTGTCTCCC
>NW_026398916.1:0-319 GCF_001194135.2 Octopus bimaculoides | reverse complement strand
GAGAGAGAGAGAGAGAGAGAGAGAGAGAGAGAGAGAGAGAGGGGGAGGGATAGAGAGTTAGGTTCGTTTTTCATGGGTCCACAAATAAGATTTGAACCCAGCAAAAGAAAGGCATGATCTGTTACACACACACTCTCTCTATTTCCTCCCACTGCCTTCTCTCTCTCTCTCTCCTCTCTCTTTCTCTCCTCTCTCTGTCTCTGTCTCTGTCTCTCTGTCTCTCTCTCTGTCTCTCTCTCCTCTCTCTGTCTCTGTCTCTCTCTCTCCACACACACACACACACACACATGAGATTACATTTTGCTGTGCTCAATAAGAT
>NW_026398915.1:0-331 GCF_001194135.2 Octopus bimaculoides | reverse complement strand
ATTATTATTATTATTATTATTATTATTGTCATTATTATTATTATTGCTAATTATTATTGGCAAGATATAATATCTTGGCAAATATTTTCTCCTGAATTATTTGCTCCGTATTGAAGATCTATCTATCTATCTATCTATCTATCTATCTGGACAGACGGTAGACGTGTCGGCTCCGTAAGTTTTGCCTTTTTCATGTTTTAAAAAGTTTGTTTGTAAAGTTTATTTTATATAGAAAGTTGTATAACAACTTGTAGATTCTCTGGTGCAAGTGTTTTGCGACAGAAATCTGCCCTGTGTGGCACATTTCCAGGATATAAAAATCAATTTCGGC
>NW_026398914.1:0-300 GCF_001194135.2 Octopus bimaculoides | reverse complement strand
TAGTCTTACAGCTGTTTCAGGGATATGAAGGATATCCCATCATCAGAGACGATATGAGAGTGTTAAATAGAAGGAGATTGTAGAGTTCAATATAAGAAGTTATTTTGGAAAGAGAGAGATATAGGAAGTATAAAGGGGAAATATGAGAATAAAAGTAAAAATAAAAATATAAAAATATATACATATGCTGGATGTAACATCCAACATATATTTTTATTCTCGCATTTCACTTAATAATTCCTATATCTCACTCTTTCCAAAATAACTTCTTATATTGAACTCTACTATTTACTTCTATTT
>NW_026398913.1:0-289 GCF_001194135.2 Octopus bimaculoides | reverse complement strand
TATTTATATATATCAATATATATATATTTATTTATATATATTAATATATAAATATTCATTTATATATATATTTATTTATATATGTATTTATATATATATTTATTTATATATATATTTATATATATATATATTTATATGTATATATATTTATATATATATATTTATATATATTACTTATTTATATATATTTATATATATATATATATTATATATATTACTTATTTATATATATTTATACGTATTTATTTATATATGTTTATTTATATATATATTTATTTCAATATATATC
>NW_026398912.1:0-211 GCF_001194135.2 Octopus bimaculoides | reverse complement strand
ACCATTTTACAGTGTATATAACTGAGCACTGTTCATTATCCAACAGTTTCCATTAAACAACACTATTTATTTTCTCTCGTCTAATGGAGATCCCCATCTAATATTGTTCACTACCCAACAATGTTCACTATTCTATTGTGTTTATTACCCAACACTTTTTACTAACAAACAGCATTCAATGTCCAAAAGAGATCGTTACCCAACAATGATG
>NW_026398911.1:0-300 GCF_001194135.2 Octopus bimaculoides | reverse complement strand
GCCTCTGAAAAGAATGAATTTACAAGAAATTAATTATGCATTGATTGGACGTGATAAATATTGATTGCTTTAAATAAATAATTGAAATAAAGTATGAGGTCAAATTTTAATTTTGAAATGTTTATAGCAGATAATATATTGCATTGTTTTACGACTAAATATTAATAATCCACCAGCTTGGAGATTTAAAAGCTCAGTTTACACTCTAATGAAATATATTCTGCAATGTAAGACTATATATTGAGTAAATTTCGTAAATCTGTATCCTAATGGTTCGGGAAAAGGTGAAGTTGATTTGAG
>NW_026398910.1:0-264 GCF_001194135.2 Octopus bimaculoides | reverse complement strand
ATAGATACAGAGATCTTAAAGGTGGTAAGGGATAGATATATATGAGCTGTATCTGTCTATATCAGTGGTGGGTCGTAAATAAGAAGTATATATATATATATAACATCGTACACACAGACATACACTATACTTTGAGTTGCAGGCACCGGTTTTACTTATTTGCATACCAGTACATTCGCTGGCAGAAAGTATAAAATAGAACAGAATAAGTAAGGAACTGGGATCTTTTTTAAAACGGGGGCCACATTTTTCATTAATGTTTTA
>NW_026398909.1:0-431 GCF_001194135.2 Octopus bimaculoides | reverse complement strand
ATATATATATATATATATATATATATATATATATATACATATACACACGAGCATACATGTATTTGGATGTGTTGTGCGTATAAAGCTAAATTCATATGTTCTGCATATATACACACAATGCATGTGTGTGTGTGTGTGTGTGTGTATCTGTGTATGTATGTATGCACACATGTATGTACACAGGCATACGCACGCACAAACACACACGCACAGAACACACACACACACACACATACACATATAGAGTCGTTTTTTAAATTCCTTTTGTGACCGACACGGCTGGAGCAACGCTTATAATTCTGGTTTTATGTATAAACTAACACTCTGTGCCTTAAGCCAACACCGTCACCACCAGCATCGCTGTCACCACCACTACCACCACCACCTCCACCACTTCCACAACCACCACCATCATTGCCGCCAACACATCC
>NW_026398908.1:0-549 GCF_001194135.2 Octopus bimaculoides | reverse complement strand
TATATATATATATATACTTACATATATACACACATATGTATATACATACATATATAAATATACATATAAGTCTATCTATATATTATATTATATTATACATTAACGAGACCAGCCTCACTGTAAATTATGCATAGCGGAACGGGCGAGGATCCTAAAGGACTCCTTTAACCCAGGGAACATCCTGAACTCCTCTAGTCTATTGGAACCCACGGGAGATCGATAGCCAAAGGAACACAACCCCTTTTATTGACATAAGTGATCGACAGCCAAGGGGAGACAATTCCCTTTGTTGACATTGAATAACGGGTTCATTTCTTCCTCCATATTCCAGACAGGCTTCTCGCTAGAGAGGCCTTTAGGCAACAAATTTTGGGACCTGATGATACGCCATAAAGCCAAACCCTTTATGGACGTGAAACCCAAGGTAACCCCATAAACCAGCCTTCCTCATTTAATATTTACTGCTCTATAACTTAGAGCACACTTCTTTTTACGGACGAACACCTGTCTGTGTTTGGATTGTCCATGCACAGGGGCCATCCGGACTCC
>NW_026398907.1:0-241 GCF_001194135.2 Octopus bimaculoides | reverse complement strand
TCGGATCAACTGGAAACCTTGACGTCGTAAGCGACGGAGTGCCAACAACATACGTGCAGAAAGTAGGCCATGGTTAAGTTTGTGATAACTATATTAAGCCAAGTTCATTATAATATTCCTATTAAGCTTCCCTGAATCTATCCATAGTAGGTTCGTTGATAGTGCTTAAAGCCATCGCCGCTGTAGAATTCGGAGTTTATCAGGTGAAGGTTGCTGGTGCACTATCGAAGAATGTTGATGT
>NW_026398906.1:0-571 GCF_001194135.2 Octopus bimaculoides | reverse complement strand
AGAGGTGAAGAGACGTACAAAGAAGTAGGAGTCGGAGCAGGAGGTGGAGATATTTATGTATATATATATGTATATGTTTATGTTTATATATGTATATATTTATGTATATATATGCTTCCGGTTTCGTAGTGTTAAGACGTGTTTTTGCCTGTCTCTCGAAGCAACCAACAGGTATCTTTCCATATCGAAGATAAATATTTGCTGAAACCGACACAAAACTCGGTACCTGTTGTTTAACGACGATCCTGCATTATATCCGTTGAAAAAGAAAGTAAATAGTATATATACAACGCACATTAATGTGAGTGACCCGAAGCGAACAACAATCTTCGAAGGAATCCACTCACGTGGTGAGAGATCGTAAAGATAGAAATCTGAACTAAGTTTTATTCTTTATTTCTAAGTCTTATTCAATATTCTATTCTATTTCCAAAAATTTACAAAATAATTTATTTCACTTGTTTGTTAACATACTGTAATTTCTCTCACAAAATAGAATAGTTTTGTTTTTGTTTATTTAGGATAAAATTTACTTACGATAAAATCGTTTCTTCTTAGTTTATTTACATAC
>NW_026398905.1:215-321 GCF_001194135.2 Octopus bimaculoides | reverse complement strand
AAACGGTTTGAGTAAGATGTCGAGGAAGTTGCTCAAACGGTAGGTTTCACCACTACCGCATTTCCTTTGTCGGCTTCTTTAATGGTGAGGTTTATATCATTTTTTA
>NW_026398905.1:0-128 GCF_001194135.2 Octopus bimaculoides | reverse complement strand
AAGGAAAACTGGTAATGTGTTCACAAAAAGCATCAACTGCTTTATTTCTGTCTTTTGCAGGACAGTATTCAATTTTGTTTTTTTACTATAGACTCATCTTTGCTGTTGTAGTTGTCAAGTGCTTCTGT
>NW_026398904.1:0-554 GCF_001194135.2 Octopus bimaculoides | reverse complement strand
GATCGGATCAACTGGAACCCTCGACGTCGTGAGCGATGGAGTACCAACAATAATGAAAGCCACTTGCCCTCTGTGTCACACAGTGGGACTGAAAGTGAAGCCATGTGGTTGCGAATTAAGCTTCTTAACCACATAACCATACACCATCATCATCATCGTTTAACGTCCGCTTTCCATGCTAGCATGGATTGGACGATTTGACTGAGGACTAGTGAAACCAGATGGCTACACCAGGCTCCAATCTGATATGGCAGAGTTTCTACAGCTGGATGCCCTTCCTAACGCCAACCACTCCGAGAGTGTAGTGGGTGCTTTTACGTGCCACCGGCAGGAAGGCCACTCAGGCGGTACTGGCAACGGCCACGCTCAAAATGGTGTATTTTACGTGCCACTTGCACAGGAGCCAGTTCGGCGGCACTGGCAACGATCTCGCTCGAATGTCTTTAAGTGATCATCAAATTATGATTCTCAGTCCGCCACTTATAGTTCATCTGCACCTATAAAATAGATGACCTGCCTCCAATAGGAATTTTGATTTTAATTTATTTTTTTCA
>NW_026398903.1:11148-13602 GCF_001194135.2 Octopus bimaculoides | reverse complement strand
AGGGAAGGAAAGAAAGGGTGTTTTATGTTTCAAGCAAAGCTCTTCTTCAGGAGCAGGAGACAGAGAACAGTCCAAAAGAAAAGGCAGACAGAGAAAAAAAAATTTTTGAAAAAAAAAAAAATATATATATATATACATGAGGGGTGCCGAAAAATTTTCTGGCTTTGGGTAAAAGGAAATACAGGAGAATCAGTTAATTACCTAAAACCTCACAGCATGGTTGCAGTCCGACAACCGAAACAAGTAAAAGAGGCAAAAAAGATGAACTGGGCAGCCAAAGGTTAAAACTAATTGACCCTGCATCTAAGGGCAGGCCTGGGTAAAATATTTTGGAGGAAGACTGGCAGTTGGCCATGCATGAATGTCTCTCCTTCACCATACCACTGGTGTTTATGCAAAGGAAAGGTCTCAGACTTAAACCAATACATCTTGGCACTTGTATCACCTGTTCATTACAGGTGTCGCCATCAAAATGCCAAGAATCAAAGCAGATGCAATCTCATTTGATCCTTTAACAGTTCTGCTTGTCCGTTACCCTGGATTTGAACTCAGAGTCCAGAAAGCTGGGATAAATATGTAAGACATTCCAGTGAATGTTCTTATGACTGAAAATTCATTGCTTTCCATAAGAGATAGAAAATGGAGAAGTTGAAAGTCTGGATCTTGTAATTAGTTGGAATTAGACAAGGGATGTATCTTATTTATAAAAAGTTTCTTTATTAATGACAATAATTGATTTTAAAAATTAATACATTCGTCTCATTAAAATGTGTGTCATTGTAACAAATAATTATTATAATTAGAGGACATTGTTACATTATGGACAAATTAATTACTATACAATGAGGAAGCCTTTACTTAGTTGGTTGACTTGCCAGAAATAGTTGTCAAATCTCTTTCAAATCACAACTTACTGGTTTTGTTTTTTCTTCTATTATAAGCACAGTGTAGGTTAATATAGTCCAAAGTACACAATAACTGGAAAAAAAAAAGAAACAAACAGATACAGACGGGATGGTCACTGCTGATGTGTCCTTAATGGTAAGTCTGATTGATCAGGACTGACTTGATTGATACTAAAGGATAAGAAACATTCTATATTCATTTGTTTAAGAAATGTGAGCAGAAAATAGGAAACAACAGACTCTGCTCTTCATGCACACGCACGCACACACACACACACACACACACACACACACACACACGCACACACACAGGTTATTAATTCACTCTCATCAATAAAGGTTGAAGCTTTTGTTTCAATGTTCTTTTTTTTTTGTTGAAAGAAACTGCTTTGCTTTACTTAATTCTTCAAAAACCATCAAGATTTTAATAAGAATGAATTTGTCATTTTTAAGCTGGTGTTTGAAAAATAAATTAAAATGAAATCTTAACAGAAAGTTTTGATGAACATAAATTGGTGTTATGAAAGCAGGGTTACAGTCAATCCCATGATATTAAAAAGGGGTTACAGTCAATCCCAGGAAATAAATTATGTTAATTTTCAATTGCAATTCCAGTTATATCTGAGAGTAGAAACATTTGACACAATCAGTGTGTCAAGTATAAACTGTTTCAATTAACTAATTAACACTGATAGGAAATAGAATGACTTTATCGCTTCAATTAGGGTGAAAGTTTCAGTCAATATTTGTACTTTGAATAGTGAAACCTTAAATTGTTTATCTGTTTCACTGATTTATCATTTCACCAACACTTTACTATTATTATTATCATTATTATTAATATGACTCATATTATTAGTATCATTATTATTGTTGTTGTTGTTAGTGTAATTGTCAATAATAACTTTTATAAGTTTATTTTTGAAAAGCAAAGTTTATTTTGGCCATGTTTACTGTACACGCGCGCACACACACACACACACACACACACACACACAGAAACTAATTAATGCTATCCTGTTTGAATTCTATAAATTACTCAACAGCCATATTTTCTGTCGATGCCTGCCATTTCAATTGTTGTCACACTTCATACTCTCTTACCTTTCTTTTCATTCTCTCCTCTATTCTCTTTTTTTTCTTTGCTCCTCCAGACAAACAACAAAGAAAAAAAAACACCTCCTCCTCCTCCTTCAACTTTCCTTTTATTTCTTCTTTTGTCTCTTTTCAGTGATGTTAATTACCCAGAGATGTCATCTACACAAAGAACAATAGTTAAGTCTGTGCAGAATCATTAACACGCCAGGCGAAATGCTTGGCAGCATTTCATCTGCCATTACGTTCTGAGTTCAAATTGCGCAGAGGTCATTTTTGCCTTTCATCCTTTCAGGGTCGATTAAATAAGTACCAGTAACGCACTGGGGTCGATGTAATTGACTTAATCCATTTGTCTGTCCCCTCTATGTTTAGCTCCCTGTGGGCAATAAAGAAATAAATATACTGAGACGAGCACAAGACATGGGTGTGTGTGTGTATCATCATCATCATC
>NW_026398903.1:9416-11138 GCF_001194135.2 Octopus bimaculoides | reverse complement strand
AAATAAATATACTGAGACGAGCACAAGACATGGGTGTGTGTGTGTATCATCATCATCATCATCGTTTAACGTCTGCTTTCCCTGCTGGTATGGGTTGGACGGTTTGACTGAAGACTGGCGAACCAGGATGCTGCACCAGGCCCCAATCTGATTTGGCAAGGTTTCTACAGCTGGATGCCCTTCCTAATGCCAACCACTCCAAGAATGTAGTGAATGCTTTCTACATGCCACTGGCACGGGTGCTAGTCAAGCAGCACTGGCATCGACCACAACAATGATTTGCTATGGCATTGAGGGAGATCCGGCTACCCTCATTATCAGGGACAAAGCCCGGATTTAAAACACTGGATAATGATAATGATGATGATATAATGCTTGTGCATGACAATGGGGACCAGGAATGACAATGGGGACCAGGAATGACAATGGGGACCACGAATGACAATGGGGTACCGGAATGACAGGGATCAGTAATTCACAGAAGTGTTGCTGATTTCTTTGTTTTAATTCCATCCTGTTTTTTTCTGTTTAACAACATCCAAACATTCTGTGATAACATCAGGCAATTCCTGTTGTTAAAACCAGAAAGGAATGAAATGATTTCAACAGGAGTGGATATACAAGTGTGTGGGTGTGTATACAAGTGTGTGTGTATATAATATAAGCTGTTAGTTGTTTATTTGTTGCTACTGTTGCTGTTGTAGTTTAGCCCTAGGTCGACCTTAAATCTTACAACTGGAAACTAGAACAGATCATTGTTTAGAAGATTATATCATCCATTGTTCTCTTTTTTTTTCTTTCTTTTAAAAATAAAAAAGGATTCTAGGGTTTGATTTGAAGGAAACTCAGTTGCTATTTCCAGCAGGTTCAGTAACCACATAGAGGCTCTTTGTTAGTTGTGCTGGCATATGTGTGTCTGCAGGCATAGTTATGCATGTATGTGTGTGTGTGTGTGTGTAAATAAATACAAACGTAGCTTAGGCATCACTCATAAGCTTTCATCACTCATAAATCTTCAAAGTTTTATTTCAAAGTTTCTTTTGAACATTAACTTGATCAAAAACAACAACATCGATGGCTTACATTATATATATGTATGTGTATACATACATACACACACATATATATGCAAATTTGCTGTACTTGATAAGACACATCAAACTAAGTGAAATCAAGGCCATCCATACATACATACAGACATGTCCTTTATGGCCATGCCCCCCCCCACTCCCTTTCCCAGCTGAGAGGTTTTCGTCTTGCAGGTGCCAGTGCCACATAAAATGGTCTCAGGCTGGTGCCACCTAAAATGCACTCGTGCCAGTGCCACCTAAAATGCACTTGTGCCAGTGCTATTTAAAGGCTCCTGTGCCAGTAGCACATAAAATGCCCCCTGTCTCTTCGTAAAGTGGTTAATGCTAGTTTTAGGGCATCCAGCTGCAGAAATCAAGCCAAAACAAAGAATGGCTGCCTGAACACCTCTCCAGCTCCTGTCAAACTGTCCAATCCATGCCTCTGTCTACCCCTCCATCCTCTCTAAATCAGTCCCTCTCTCTCTCTCTCTCTCTCTCTCTCTCTCTCTCTCTCGTAGTTTTTCCTTAAGGTCTTCAGGTTCTGGGTATATATAAATGAGAAATCCATTCTAAATTATCTCAATCTCTTCTCCGCTGACATACTACGACGAAGTCTCCAAGATGCTGATAAGATAGAGATTTTTATTTATTT
>NW_026398903.1:3782-4473 GCF_001194135.2 Octopus bimaculoides | reverse complement strand
ATATATATAAAGAAGAAAACAAGTAGGTTTGAATGTTCACTACAGCTGTTTCAGACACATTCTTCATTGATGAATATGATGGCTAACAACAAGGGCTGTTCTACTCCAAATTAAATTTTGATCACCTGAAGAAAATGTTTTTTCATTATGTAATTATTGTAATTGAACTTTTCCTCAATAAAGAAATCATCTGAAACATATGTAGGGAACTTTTGAACCCATTTGTGTTCTTTTATGCAAACACTATACCTGGAACATTCCCTGTGGTAGATCTAGAACCTACATTGAATTGTGAACCAACATTTGGATGTGGAGATTTGGATGTGGTACATATACATTGAGACATCATCCCTTTATATCCATTTAAACAAGGTACATTAATTGAATGGTTAACATTTAAGTGTCATTGTCTCTCAATGAAAGCCACTTGGCTCTAATCATTTCCACTCAATGTCGTCTGCAACAATAGAACAAAAATGGCACAAGGCCAGCCTGTCCAGATGTCCTACTTTTCTAGCATTTGTCCCACTTTTTAAACTATAATCCCTGTGACCCTTCAAGAATAGTTGTGAATGGTGATTTGTCCTTTTGGGTGGGGGTGGGGCGTCCCTCAAGAATCACTGGGTACCTTGACATAGCCATCCTCAAAAAGTCTGGAAACACCAGACTAGCAATTGACTGGGACCAGAGA
>NW_026398903.1:1698-2437 GCF_001194135.2 Octopus bimaculoides | reverse complement strand
CTGCTCCAGGACTCTGCTTTGGTCTTGGGGGCAGTTCTTTTTCAAATGGCCAGATTCAAGGCACCTGTGACACTTGGTGGGGTGGGGGTGGGGCGTCCCTCAAGAATCACTGGGTACCTTGACATAGCCATCCTCAAAAAGTCTGGAAACACCAGACTAGCAATTGACTGGGACCAGAGAGTCAAAACCGCTTTCAACCCCTCCCAGTCAAATGCAAGCTACTTACCACACAGCCACTTCTGCACCTAATTAAAATAGTACTTAATTAAAATATTTAATGTATATACATTGCTGCTAGGCCAGTTACTATGGTATTTGTCCCAAAATAACATCTCTTATACATTCAATAAATATCAGAGGGATATGAAAACTCACCTTGGTATGGGCCAGCAAGATTGCCAGATGCATTTTACCATTTCTTTTCGATGACATCTCCCCATCCACGCACTCCTCATCTATCTTTTCATTCATTTCTTTTTTTTGTAGATCAGAGATGACAAGCTCTTGTCAGAGTTTCTGGTGGCAAGTCCAAATCTTACTTCCTCTACTTCTCATCTGCCTTCAATGCTTGTCTCATTCAGCGAAGTCATTTCCTCAATGATTTTTCTTCTCTTAACACTGACAGCTGTTATTGTTTAGCCCAAGGTTTTTAACTATGGTTCTACAAAAGCCGCTACAATCCAGTCATTTAAATGATGCACAAAGACATTGTTTGATGCAACTTTATTTAATATATATA
>NW_026398903.1:0-1667 GCF_001194135.2 Octopus bimaculoides | reverse complement strand
ATATATATATATATAGTGGCTGTGTGGTAAGTAGCTTGCTTACCAACCACATGGTTCCAGGTTCAGTCTCACTGCATGACACCTTGGGCAAGTGTCTTCTACTATAGCCACGGGTCGACCAAAGCCTTGTGAGTGGATTTGGTAGACGGAAACTGAAAGAAACCCGTCGTATATATACATATATATGTATTTATGTATATGTCTGTGTTTGTCCCCCCACCATCGCTTGAGAACCGATGCTGGTGTGTTTACGTCCCCGTAACTGAGCGGTTCAACAAGAGAGATCGATAGAATAAGTACTAGGGTTACAAAGAATAAGACCTGGGATTGATTTGCTCGACTACAGGCGGTGCTCCAGCATGGCCGCAGTCAAATAAAAGTAGGTGCGTGTGTGGAGTATTTCAAGGGAGATAACTTGAGCTTGAATAATAGTTATCTCCCCTGAAATGCCTTTTTCTCTCTGAACTTTAGTTTCAGTTAATTTTTTAAAACATTTAACTGAACCGTCTGTGGCAGAGCTCCTCGATCGTTTTTATTTATTGACGCCTTTCTGTACGATCTTATTCTGGTGTTCCCCCATAGCCACTCGATGTTTAAAATCCTCTTTTATAGACTTCTTTTGTGTTACACATTAACTTGTGTAGGTTCAAGCTGTGTAAAATGCTAGAGAAAGAAACCCAGCTGTTTCTTGCAATACATTTAAAGCTACACTTTTTCAGGGGCCCTTAAAATACTCATATGGAACCTGGTTGAGAACCACTGGTCTATAGAAATATCAGAAATGGAGGGCGGCACCAGACTTTAGAAGAAAGTGATATCACCAATTTGTGAACAATTTCAAAGATTTTGACATATCTGATGCAATCAAACAATTGGTGAGATTATCAAAAGAACTGAAAAATGCTTTTGTAGGAGGAGGAAGACTTCGATGCTGACAAGCAACCACTGGCAAATGAAGAGTTGATGCAGCTTCATGAACAGCAAGAGGAGGTGCACAAACTGGAACGAGAACCAAGTCATTTCATCAACAAAATGCAGCAAGCTTTTGTGCCTATGGAGAAATTATTTGCCCTTCTCAAAGAGATGGATTCCAAATTCTGAGTTGTTTACTAAAATTATGGTGGCTGGATCACAACACTTACGCTTCTTATACCTTGGATGACAAGAAGAGTCAAAAAGCGGTCAAGGTGTTGCAGATAAGTTCTTGTTGCACAGCAAAAGTCTAAATTGGAGATGTTGAGTGAATAACTGATCAAGTCCTTCCACTTCAATGCCAATACTGTATTCCACAATTCTCCACTTCTGACCAACCAAGAGCAATAAGATTGTTTTTAAATTTTTAATATTTTATTTCAGGTTATGTCCTTTTTGGAGCTAAATAACATGTCTTAGAACTGATTATCATTGTAAGTAGAAGAATGCCTATCTATAAATAGTATCCGTCACAAATAAAAATATTTATTTCTCTTTCATTTCAGCAATTCTTAAAATTTTTCCTCAAGGATTCCTCCATTTTCTTCTTGTGTTTCCTCTCAGTTATTCAAATTTTTTTTTACTCACCCTCATTCATTCACCAACCTCATTATTTTATCTCTATTTTTCCACTCCACATGTGTGTGCATATATATATATATATATGTATATATATATGTATATATATATGTATA
>NW_026398902.1:0-225 GCF_001194135.2 Octopus bimaculoides | reverse complement strand
TGGAAGGCGGACGTTAAACGATGATGATGATGATGATGATGATGACAACACAGGCTACCCTTTCAGGTTTTTTAGAGACAGATTTCAGAAATAACCCAGTAAGTTTACCATTAATGCCATGAAATATTCATGGGTCCCAGTAGTAAATACATAAATATACACACAAATATTTGTGCACACATCATCATCATCATCATCGTCGTTTAACGTCCGCTTTCCATGCTA
>NW_026398901.1:2846-3114 GCF_001194135.2 Octopus bimaculoides | reverse complement strand
TGGCAGCTGATGAAAGAAATGTTCTCTATGTGGCCTGAGTGTTTTCTGTACTTGTTTATCATTTTCTTTACGTTTTGTTTGCAATGTCCTGTACCCAGATATGCATATATATATATATATATATATATACACAGGTAGATGTAAGTATGTACATACATGTACGTATATATGCATATACTCGTTTATTATTTGTATTACATACATATATACATACATACGTACATATATATATATATATATATATATATATATATATATATATATATAT
>NW_026398901.1:973-1909 GCF_001194135.2 Octopus bimaculoides | reverse complement strand
ATACACATGTAAGTATGTATGTGTGTGCATACATACATACATACATACATACATACATACATACATATTTCATGTCTACAATAACATGGTATACGGTTTCAATAAACTTATAGTTTACTGAAAATGAACAACAACAAAATCACCGCAAGAAAAAAAAAACAGAAAAAAGAAAAATGGCAAACGAAAAAAAGAAAACAGAAAGCAACTTAAAAACTATGTTAGTTATGTGTTCAACCAGTCACTTGTATTACTTTCTAAAGGCAGAAATCTCTATATTCTGGGAAGTAGAAAACTGGAAGATAAGTTGCCGCTTACAGATAAGGTTAGAAGTTAAGGCATTCTCCAAGAAGGCTTAGCTCTTACACTAACAATGCATTGGTGACCAAGAAAGACTTCTCTAACCTATAACCAAATGGCAATGAACACCGTATTGCTTCTTTCTTCTTTTCTTTATCCTTTTTCTAATCCTTTTTTTCTTTTTTCTTCTAGTTTCTCTCTTCCTTTGTGTTATTTGTTCCCTTTCTTTTAATCATCATTACACTTTATCTCTTTATATACACAGACACAGGCACACATCAATACATACATACATACATGCATACATCCATTCATACATACATACATACATACATACATACATACATATAAATATATATATGCATACATATAAATATATATATACATATATACACATAAATACATATACATACATATATAAATATGTATGTATAAATATATATATATATATATGTATTTACATACATATATATGTATATGTATGTGTATATATATATACATATATGTATGTGTGTGTATATATATATATATATATATATATATGCGTATATATATATGTATATATATGTATATATATGTATATATGCACACACATACATATACATATATATATATGTATGTGTATATATATGCATGTAT
>NW_026398901.1:0-324 GCF_001194135.2 Octopus bimaculoides | reverse complement strand
ATATATATATATATATATATATATATAAGAGGCCTGCTGCAAAACAGCAGCAAATGCAAAATTGACAACTGGAAGAATCTTTTTGCATGTAATCAAGCTATATGCATTGCACTTACAGAAACACATCTATCTGCAAACATAAGTGATGCGGAGATACACATACCAATGCATGCTATCCTCCGTACAGACAAGAAAAAGAAGTCACAGTAGAGTTGCAATGTACATCCGAGAAGATGTCGCACCATTAACCCTGTTATCGAACTCGAACTCGGTATGTGACACACTCATAGTACATCTAAAGCAACTTGATATAGTGATGTGCAC
>NW_026398900.1:171-331 GCF_001194135.2 Octopus bimaculoides | reverse complement strand
TCACTATTATAAATGCTGGTGGCAGCATAAAAGCTGGATGTTAAATAACATCATTATATCATTAAAAACTGACCTTCCTTTTCAGAGCTGGAGTGTATTTCAGCCCCCAGTACAACTATTAACTCTCAACAGCCCTCCAAAGCTTCCAAATCCTTTGTTT
>NW_026398900.1:0-161 GCF_001194135.2 Octopus bimaculoides | reverse complement strand
GGAGTGTATTTCAGCCCCCAGTACAACTATTAACTCTCAACAGCCCTCCAAAGCTTCCAAATCCTTTGTTTCTGGATTGGTCTGCTTCTTGGCATCCTTCTGGCCTCGAGTCAGAAGGACCACTTTTATGATACCCTTCTACAGGCTACATCAAAGAGGAG
>NW_026398899.1:0-668 GCF_001194135.2 Octopus bimaculoides | reverse complement strand
TCCAGCAATATCCACTTAATTTTGTACTTCTTTTTTTTTTTAATCACTGCATAAAAGAGGGTAAATTTGTAACATGGCATTTTTCCTAAAACCTAAAACAGTATCTGTGTTTGTTCAGCTACGTTTTAAAGGTGCTCTCCGTTAACTTAACATATTTTTATATATGTGTCGCTCCATTTCTATTATAAGACGCTAAATTTGCTTCAGTCTCTGTGTTGCATTGACTGTTCACTGGGCTCCCGGTGTAAATACTGTATGCACACGTTGCTTCTACATGAAGTTTTGGGGTACTCGGTATAATTGTTTTGACGTTAGCATCACAATTAAACAAAGCTCTTCAGTTACATCTATTGAATATATTCCTATACCTATGATCCAGAGGAAGATGCTTATTTACGAATCTAACACAGACCCTTTTCATATTAAGAAGGAAAAGCAAGACAAAGCGGATGATTAATGCAGAGATTTTCTTCTGCCGCTGTTTTACGTTTGAGAGCGTGTGAGGGCAAGACAAGGTGTATGCATGTGAGAGAGAGAAAAGGGAAAGAGTGAGAGAAAGAGAGAAAGGGAGAGAGTGTGTGTGAGCGTGTGTGCTTATGAGTGAGTGAGGCAGAGAGAGTGACAGAGAGAGAGAGAGAGAGAGAGAGTGTGTGTGTGTGTGTGTGTGT
>NW_026398898.1:0-212 GCF_001194135.2 Octopus bimaculoides | reverse complement strand
TGAGGAAGTCCACGTTTCTGCCACTCTATTGTATACATGTGGCATCTAGTTGGCACCGAACACTTTATCTTTGGTCAGTAACTGCATGAGCTTGATAACCTTCTGTCTGAAGACCCTTGCAATTATGTCATGTCTATCGTTAGGCCTTTGGTTTGGGAAGAATTCATTTTGAATCTCTTTCCATTTAGGATTGCATGTGAAGGTTATGAAGA
>NW_026398897.1:0-512 GCF_001194135.2 Octopus bimaculoides | reverse complement strand
GAAACTCCTATCCATTTTCAAAGTTGAAAAAAAAATCCATGCCAAAAAAATGTGGACAAAAATCTCCCCTAATTCACTGAGTTCAGATATTACATCAAGCAATGTTGGATTTCTATACCTCCACTATTTACAAAGTGAAATCACGTATTTTCATGAATGTACTAACGAGATTTGTGCTTAAATTAATTCACATTTAAATAACAATGGGTTCTCTCAGCTGGCTATGGCCGGGTTGGTCTTATGAACCAAAAAATTTTTGGGCCAGCTATGGCTGGGTTAGCATCGAAAGGGTTAAATGCTTGCAGAGTTTCAATGACACACATCTGTCAACTGACATGGGACTCATTCTGGAAGTTTCTGTTGACATTGCTGGGTACATAATTGGGAGAAATAACCCCGTTTGGACATCTCTAATCTCTATTGTTATTGTTTGTTGTGTGTGTATGTATATATATATATATATCGCTGACATACTACGACAAAGTCTCCAAGATGCAGATAAGATAGAGATT
>NW_026398896.1:0-435 GCF_001194135.2 Octopus bimaculoides | reverse complement strand
TATGTGTGTGTGTATACGTATATACATACGTGTATATATATACTTATGTATAATCATATATAAATACATGCACACGTATTTTGGGAGGTTTGATTAACTTAAGAAAAATCAACCGAAAATGAAAAGAGGACTTATTGTCTATCAATTGGCATTGGTCATAGGTGAAGTGTGTGTGTGGTGTGTGTGGCATTTTCTAGTTTAAAAAGTGGCGTGACTACGTCGTTAGAAGGAATTTGCGTTCGTGTGGGCAGTGTCTCAAAATTTCGTTCATTGTAATCACGAGTGCTCCCGGACCTTGTGAATTTTTAAGAATGAGCTTCTTTTCTATCAAGCAGGATGTACATATATATAATCGTACATACATACATGCACACACATATATATGCATATAAGCGCAGGAGTGGCTGTGTGGTAAGTAGCTTGCTTACCAACCAC
>NW_026398895.1:0-2015 GCF_001194135.2 Octopus bimaculoides | reverse complement strand
ATGTATATATCATCATCATCTTCATTTAACGTCCATTTTACATGCTAGCATGGGTTGGACGGTTCGACTGGGTTCTGGGAAGCCAGGTGGATGCACCAGGCTCCAGTCTGATCTGACTGTTTCTACAGCTGGATGCCCTTCCTAACGCCAACCACTCTATTAGTGTAGTGGGTGCTTTTCACGTGTCACTGGCACAGGGGCCAGGGGAGGCTGGCAACAACTATGATCGGTTGGTAATTTTTACATGCCACCGGCATGGAAGCCACTCAATGCGGCGCTGGCATCAGCCACGTTTGGATGGTGCTGTTTACATTCCACTGGCACAGGTATCACAACTACAATTTCCATTTGATTTTCATTTTGATGTTGATGTGCTTGACTCAATATGTCTCTTCAAGCACAACAGGTCACCCTATGATCCAAGTACTTTTGAATGGGCTGGGACTGGTTATGCAAAACTGGTGTAGGATACATCCATGAACTCACTTTATTTCCCGGGTCTTCGCAGTCACAGCATATCCCCTGCGGTCTTGGTTTTTTGGCATTGCCTCTGTGAGGCTCAACATTCGAAGATCATGCTTCTCTACCTCATCCCATGTCTTCCTGGGTCTACCTCTACCCTGGATTCTTTCAACTGTTTGGTAGTGACACTTCTTCCCACAGCTCTCCTCATCCATCCGTAGTACATGACCATACCTGCACAAATGTCTCTTTGCATGCCACATCCAATGCTTCTTATGTCCAACATTTCTCTCAGGGTGCTTACACTCTGGCGTGTGTGCACATTGACATTACACATCCAGCGGATCATACTAGCTTCATTTCTTTCGAGCCTACGTATGTCCTCCGCAGTTATGGCCCATGTTTCACTGCCATGAAGCATGGCAGTTTGCACACATGCATTGTACAATCTACCTTTCACTCTGAGCAAGAGACCCTTTGTCACCAGTAGGGGTAGAAGCTTTCTAAACTTTGCCCAGTGCATCCACCCCCACTACTAACTTGGTCACCTAGGTAGCGGAAGCTATCAACTACTTCTAGTTTCTCCCCCTGGAGTGTGATGGAATCTGTTTTCTGAGAATCTGTGGTGTTTATTGCCCCTGTGCATCTGCCACACATGAAAGCTATCTTCCTGGTTAATCTTCCGTTGATGTTGCTGCACCTCTTATGTGTCCATAGCTTACACTGGGTACATCTTATGTAGTTTCTACCTACACCTTTTCTACAGATCAAACACGGCCACCTACCTAAGTGGGTGTGCAATGAGTTCGCCTTCCTACTTACTAGAACTTTGGTCTTTACTACATTGACTCTAAGGCCTTTTGATTCTAAGCCTTGCTTCCACACCCGAAATTTCTTCTCTAGTTCTGGTAGTGACTCTGCTATGAGGGCCAGGTCATCAGCATAGAGGAGCTCCCAGGGGCAACCTGTCTTGAATTCCTCTGTTATTGTCTGGAGGACTATGATGAATAAAAGGGGACTGAGGGCTGATCCTTGGTGAACCCCTACTTCTACCTGGAATTCTTCTTTATGCTCATTGCCAATCCTAACCTAACGGCCTCGCTGTATAGGGCCTGTACAGCCCCATTTGTCAATCCCCAGTTTCTACATCGCCCACCAGATAAGGGATCAGGGGACCCTGTCAAAGGCTTTCTCCAAGTCCACAAAAGCTAAGTATAGTGGTTTATCTTTAGCTAGGTATTTCTTCTGCAATTGTCAAACCAGGAATATAGCATCAGTGGTGCTTCTACCTGGCACAAAGCTGAACTGCGTCTCATCTAAGCAGATTGTCTCCCTAATGAGATGGGCTATGACCCTCTCCATGACCTTCATCACCTGATCCAGCAGTTGACAGCCCTGTAGTTATTTCTATCTAAAGCATCACCTTTACCCTTGTAGCAGTTGACTATGGTGCTGCTACGCCAGTCATTGGGTATGACTCCATCATGAACTATTCGTATATATATATATATCATCATCATCATCATTGTCGTTTAACGTCCACTTTCCATGCT
>NW_026398894.1:0-675 GCF_001194135.2 Octopus bimaculoides | reverse complement strand
ATGCGTTTTTGTGTGTATGCGCGTATGTGTGTGGAGTGTGTGTGTATGGTTATATGTTTCCGTCTCCTTTTATGTATGTGTATGTGTGTGTGTGTGCTTGCATGTCCGTATTACCTATGTACCTATCTATCTACTTACCTATGTATCTATCTGTTCACCTACATATCCATTTACCTACCTATATATATATTTGCCTACATAACAGTTGACTGACGAATGTATCTATGTATGTATATTCTGTGGGTATTGGGATATCACTACTACCTTCTACGTGTATTTCTTATTTAGTACGGGGTATGTTTCATTTATGAGGACGTACTCCTGCATTTATCTGAGTGATGGGTTCTTCGTGTGCTTGGATAAAACACGTATGTCTGTGCTTCCATGTTGGTCTTTGGCATGTTAGTAGAGTATGGAGGATTGTTTTTTGTCATCATATTGCCTCAAGTGTTTATTTAATCTCTCCGCAATACTTCTAGATGTCTCTGCAATGTATGTCATGTTCTTATCTTTACAAGCGCCCTCTATGCACCTTATGCTGTAGTCTACAGTTAATGCCAGAGTTAATCTTATATACCACGCAGTTCCCATTAGTGCATGTTGTATTCTCGAAAGGGTACGCCCTACATGGACTATATACCTGTTGTAATTTGGTTATCTATAGTCCGATGATAT
>NW_026398893.1:0-346 GCF_001194135.2 Octopus bimaculoides | reverse complement strand
GATAGATAGATAGATAGATAGATAGATAGAGAGATAGATAGAGAGATATACAGACAGAGAAAGACACAGAGAAGGAGAGAAAGACTGAGAGAAAGAGTGACTTTTTAAAATGCAAATTTTGCTTGAAGTCTTCTCATCTGTATAGAATATATATACCTAGCATTTATAAGAAAATGAGATTACCTTATGAATTCCATTAGCTTACAGCTGTTTCTGCCATATGATGCATAGTTGAGTGCCTGAGTAACAGCTTATAGCTTAATCGGAGCTTCAAATGTTAAGCACAATTTATTTGGGTAAATGATCACATTTATGCATATACAAGCATTACCAATGTATGTATGTA
>NW_026398892.1:0-297 GCF_001194135.2 Octopus bimaculoides | reverse complement strand
TATATATCTATATATATATATATACACACACACACACACATACACGTATATATATGTTTAGAGAGAGAGAGAGAGAAATGCTCTATCGTATGTGTGTATTCATTAAAATTTTCGAATGTTGACGTAAACAACGACCGTAAAACTGTATTTCAGTTTAATTTTAGTCGTCACTGAGGTAAAACGATGATTTATTTGTAAATCGGATATATTTTAGAACACTCCACTCAATTTCCGTGGGAAATTATTTTCCCGAACTAATCTCATCTTCGAATAATCCGCAAAGGACTCCCAACCCCA
>NW_026398891.1:0-448 GCF_001194135.2 Octopus bimaculoides | reverse complement strand
AGCTGGAGTAATTAACAGAGTTTAAAATATATACATCAATATGATAATTAAACATTTTGTTGGTTTTATTATCTTTTAGTTTATCTTCAAGTTAATTGCTGTTGTTGTTTTTGTTGTTGTTCTACTGGAGTCAAAGCTATCGACTAATCTTGCCCTCTCAAAACTACTGGCCTTTTGCCCATATCAAAAACCATTATCCAAATCCTACCAAAGCTAACTGTCTTTCACTCTTCTAGAGTCAGTGGTTGGCGTTAGGAAGGGCATCCAGCTGTAGAAACCATGCCAGAACAGATTGAAGCCAGGTGCCACCTCCTGGCTTGCCAGTCCTCAGTTAAACCATCGAACCCATGCCAACATGGAAAGCGGATATTAAGCGATGATAGATGATGATGATGATGGTGATGATGATATGTATACATACATACATACATATATATATATATATATA
>NW_026398890.1:0-294 GCF_001194135.2 Octopus bimaculoides | reverse complement strand
TTATTATCCTCATTAATGTTTTTATATCTGCCCATCCAAGGACTGGATGTTTATAAAATTGCCTCTATCTTGTCTATACACATTTCCTTTACCTACTTTCATTCCTCTTAGGTCACTCCTACCATGATAGTTCTTGGTTATCTTAGGTTTGCATCTGTTAAGGCTGTGAACTCCCAAATGACCTACAATATTTAAGTACTAATTTATATTTTTATCACTCTCATTTCCTCCCTCCATCTTTCTCTCTCTCCCTTTTCTCTTCCTCCTTGCGTGTATGTATGTATGTATGTATGT
>NW_026398889.1:0-220 GCF_001194135.2 Octopus bimaculoides | reverse complement strand
CCAATTCTCCGGTCCGACCCCAGAACTATACGATCGCTACATAGATGACTTTCCCACAATAATTCGAACTCAAATATTTTCTCACACTTCCCTCTCCCGCGAACAGCTCTGCCTTTTCATCTTCCTCTCTAACTTCCACCCTGCTCCTGTCACCTCTTTTAACTTCCTCAACATCTCTCTTTCCATCAACCCCCCCTCCAACTCTCTAACTACCTCCGCC
>NW_026398888.1:0-327 GCF_001194135.2 Octopus bimaculoides | reverse complement strand
TATATATATATGTACATATATATATATATGTATAGTAAGATAGATACATATTTACATGTTTACACATATGACAGATTCATAGCAATACTTACTTCTTTTTAATTAGTCATTATGTCTCTAATTATACCTCTAATTATACCTTCTCATTCATACCTTTTCTTTATTACTTTAGTAATGGCTTGATCTATTGTACGTTATATACTGAGGAATGGTTACTTAAATTTATATGTTCGGTGACAAATTAACCGATCAATATTTAAGTTGTTTATGCCCGTATCCATATACAAGCATGCATACATGCGTATATTTCATGGTTAGATTCATATA
>NW_026398887.1:0-258 GCF_001194135.2 Octopus bimaculoides | reverse complement strand
CACACTTATCAGTCCCCTTCCTCCATTTTCTCTCTTCATGTATAGGCGATCAGTGTCTACATGTGGATGATGGGCTCCATGCATTGTTAAGAGCTTTCTTGACTTCCTGTCCATCTCCTTTAGCTCCCCTTCTGTCCACTTCAGGATTCCAGTGCCATACCAAACTACTGAAACTGCAAGCGAGTTTATTGCCAAAATTATGTTTCTGGCATTCAGCTTTGAAGCCATCATCATCATCATCATCATCATCATCATCAT
>NW_026398886.1:0-294 GCF_001194135.2 Octopus bimaculoides | reverse complement strand
GACCCTCCTACCCCCATCATATCTAAGCATCAATTCTCCTCTTACTGTCATTCTCTCTCTCCTACCCCTTCTCTGTCTTTAACTCTTACTCCCACCCTACTACGCAATTTTTTCCGCCATTATCTCTTTGCTGCTTCTTTCCTCTCTGTATTTCAACCATTTCTTTCTTGTCTCCTTCATCTGCCTCTCCCCTAAACACACCCAAACTCACTCTTTTTAACTCTCGTTTATATACTGTATGCCGATGTATGTATATATGTATATGTATGTATGTATATATATATATATATATAT
>NW_026398885.1:0-348 GCF_001194135.2 Octopus bimaculoides | reverse complement strand
CGGTCTCAAAGCGACGAAAATATTTTGGCAAATTAAATTTAAATGTGGAATTGCATCTTACGGCTTTTGTGTTTTTAAATGGCTTATAAATACCTTCCACGCTGCAATTGTATTTGTCACAACGATGCGCCACCGGGGTGTCTAGACAGGATTTCTATGCTAATTCTGTCCAGTACACCACCATGTTGTTCTTTGGCATGCTGGTAGAGCACCGAGGTTTGTTTTTGATTATTATTATAGTCCCTCCAATGTTCGTTTACACGCTCAGCCAAATTTCTTGCCGTTTCACCTAGAAATCCTGTTGCGACAAATACAGGAGTCGGTCCTCATAACTGAAACGCAACCAAT
>NW_026398883.1:0-456 GCF_001194135.2 Octopus bimaculoides | reverse complement strand
AGGTAGAGCATGTGTGTGTGTATGTTTTTCTGGTGTGTGTATGTGTGTGTACTTCTATATTCATGCATATACATACACAAACACTCTCCGCTGCTTCGCTTCTGCTAGCTTTGAACTTCTGCCTGACACCTAGGCGCCACCAGCTTCCTGTCCATCCACATGATCCAAGAAATTCATTCTCTTAGCGCTAGCGCATGTGGTGTCGCTGAAATTGCTTATCTCAATTCTAACAACACTATTTCACATGTTTTCTTGTAGACATCTTAGACTGTATTCCTCCATTTGTTAATCTGAGCTTGAACGAGCTAGGTTTCTATTAGAAGCCTACCAAACTTTAAATCGCATGGATCCGAAACAGACTGCTTTAAATGATAATGATAAGAATGGCAATAATAATAATAATAATAACTGGGAATGCATACAACGAGTTTCTCTGCCCTAGGTGTACGGAAAACA
>NW_026398882.1:0-224 GCF_001194135.2 Octopus bimaculoides | reverse complement strand
TCACTTGATACATCCCGCATACATATACAGATTCTGATATTCTTTCTTTCTTTTTTTGTGTCTTTTTTTTTGTTTCAGACAACAGAACGCGACCAGTCTGGAGCAGCACCTGCTGTGGTATGTAGCAGATCATGTCGTTTCTAATAGTTTTCTAGTCAAATACTTATTTTAGCGATATCAGTTTGTTGAACCGTAAGTTACAGGATGTAATCATAGATATGGAC
>NW_026398881.1:14807-15685 GCF_001194135.2 Octopus bimaculoides | reverse complement strand
TCTCTCTCTCTCTCTCTCTCTCTTTCTCTCTCTCTCTCTATCTATCTATCGATGAATCTGTGTGTGTGTCTGTTTCTGTGTATGTATGAGTACGTATGTGCGTGTGTAACGTCTTTGTGTGTGTGTGTGTGTGTGTGAATGTGTGTGTGTGTGTATGTAAATGTGTCTGTAATACGTATATTTGTGAGTATGTGTGTATGGAGGAGTATATATGTCTGTGTCTGTCCATGTATATGATTATGTGCGAGAAGTGTATGCGAGATGTATAGCGATGTATCTGTACATGTTTGTGCGCGTGTGCGTGCAATGTCTGTAAATGTGTGTATATGTGTGTGTAGTGTTTCGTAGGTGTGTGCATGTTTGTGTCTGTGTGTAATGCCTGTAAGTTTGTCTATCTATCTGTGAGTGTGTCTGTATATATGTGTGTGTAGTGTTTGTAGGTGTGTGTACACTTGTGTGTCTGTGCGTGTGCGCGTGTTCCTGTGTCTGTGTGTAAGTTCTACAGGTTTGTATGTGTAAATGTATAAATGCTTGTGTGTGTGTGTGTATGTATATTTGTGTCTGTGTGTATGAGCGTAATTCTGGACATGTGTGTGTGTATGTGTGTGAATAATTTGCGTATATTCGCATGCGTGTGAGATGTGAATATATTTGTGTATGCGTTTGCATGTAAGCATGTATTTATGTGTAATGTGTATATGTTTGTATGTGTGTGTATGCGTGTGTATGTTTGTGTGTGTGTGTCTATATTTGCGTGTTTCTTTCTGTACTCGCGTGTGTGTATATGTATGTGTGGTTTTGTATGTATGTATATATAAAGGTTATAACACATATTTGTATATGCGTGTGCGTACGTGTGTATGCTTGCGTATATATAT
>NW_026398881.1:9834-13069 GCF_001194135.2 Octopus bimaculoides | reverse complement strand
ATGTGCGTAGTTTTGTGTGTATGTTTAAATGCACCAGCGTGTATGTTTACGCGTGTATGTTTGCATGTATGTGTGTATGCTCGTAGATAAAAACGAGAACTTGGGTTTATGTTCATTTGTACATGTGTATATATCAATGCGATCCCCCACCAAGACACGCACACGCACACGCACACTCTCACGCACAAGCACATCAGGTTGAGTTAAAATTTTTCTTTCAGATTCTCATTGATGATTTTCGGCAACTTGTTTTTGCTTGTTACATCATCATTAATTTGATACAACATGTCTAATTGTTACTGAATTGTTTATTCTTTAATTTCGTGTATAACATATAAGCATTAATTATTTATTCATTATTTTACAGCTGTGATAATGAGCGGCGAAAAAATTGTCATTAGAGCCAATTTGCGCTACATGTGAATGAAAAGAACTGGGTATAAGGGTTGCGGCAGAAGAAATTGATGATGTGGAAGGTCCAGGAATTGTCAACCAACATGTGGCACAAAACTGGTTCAGACGTTTCAAGGCCTCAGAGCCAAACCAAGGTCATGGAGACCTGTAGTGGAGGATGAAGCGTGGTTTGAAATTGTCAAGCAATCAAGCATAAGCACTTGTACACTGTAGGGAAGGGAGATTCTTGGTCCTTGACAAAGCACCATCAATCGATATTTTCATAAGCTCGGCGTTTTGAACAAATGCTGTCCAGAACCAGGCTCAACGATGTGTGGACATTTGAAAACAACCGGTGGTAAGTCTTCGTGATGCCAGCTTTTGTCGTTGGATAGTAATTGGAGATGAAAAATGGATGTATTGTCGCAATACTAAGAGAAATCATTGGCTTCGTTCTAATCAGATTTCAGAACCTCTTGTCAAACAATGGCGGTTTGAACGGAAAGTCATGTTGTGTGTTTATTGGAATTTCGAGTGGGTATTGCACTTTGAGCTTGTCCCAGATGATCATGCTGTGAACGCTAACAGCTGCAGCGAATATAGGATACTTTGAAAGCCTGCTTCTCGGCATTGGTCAGTCGAAGACACGGGCTTCGCCAGTACTCATTGTAAATGTGACCAAGTGCAAACTTGAGGGACTGGGAAGTGCTGCCTCAGCCTGTCAGCAGTTCATATCTTGCGCCATTAAATTACCACCTTTTTTAAGTTGTGGCTAATTTTCTGCACTCACGGATGAGGTTGAAAACGGGTGCAGGCAGTTTTTGGGGTTTTACCTCTAAACCAGTCAATTGGCATAAGGGTTAGGCACGACGATGGCAACAGGCAATAGAAAATGGCGGGATACATTTTGATGAATAAACGCTTTTCGCATATATCTATATATATATATATATATATATATATATATATATTCTACATTGTATTGTCCCATCTGTGTTCGGTCCTTCGTGGCTGAATAAAGATATAAATATATATGGCCAGCATAATGGATAAGGAGCATATTCATAACGTTTTCCGTAAACAAATTTTAAAGATGTAATTGTGCATGCGTTTGTATATATAGAGAGATATTTTGATAGTAATTTTGTCTATATTTTGTCTGTCACTATATCTTTGGGTTTAGTTTTGTCTGTCACTATATCTTTGGGCCTAGTTTTGTCTGTCACTATATCTTTGGGCTTAGTTTTGTCTGTCACTATGTCTCTGGGTTTAGTTTTTGTCTGTAAACTGCTGAAAATGACTTTGCGCATGCATTTTTACACTGAGTGAAATGACAATAGGATCTAACGAAGGACTTATTTTAAATAATCACCTGAAGAAGTGCATTTTACGCCACGGATGGATGATAATGATTACAGAACATCTCACAAATGCACTAAAGGTGTAGAAATGTGCCGAAACAACTGTAGGGATTTTAAAAATAAAGAATATCGTTCATTCCATTTTCTATCATTGATTACTTGTATAAACTCTACAGATACTATGGAATTCCTGAAGTATGTCCAGTAGCTGGAACATTTCCACTGCATGACGACATCAGGTAACCAATAACTGTGGAGGAGCTTTGCATAGCATTCTACAAGGTTTTTTTTTACCCGAATCTTATTTAACTATATATATACTTTTATATTAAAGCTGAGAAAGAAAAAAAAAATCTTCACATATTGTAACTTAAAGTTTCATGCTTCCGTTCGTCGGGCGACTGTCCGACGAACGGAAACATGAAACGCTGAGTAACAGTTTGTGAAGATGTTTTTGGCTTTAATAAAAGCATATTACTCTACCTTAGGTATTCGAGTACTATTTTGTTTACTACTTTGATTTGCATTTATGTGCTCACTTGTGTGTGTGTGTGTAGTTAGGTAGATAAACAGACAGACAGACAGACAGACAGACAGACAGACAGACAGACAGACAGACAGATAGATAGATAGATAGATAGATAGATAGATAGATAGATAGATAGATAGAAAGGCGCTTGCACGTGTGTGCGTGTTTCAGAATGTGTCTATCTATGTGCCTCAGAAACGCACCATTTGGACAGGCAGTTAAGTATATTGTATGCACTCCAGATATGAATCTAAACATTAATTAATAAATACACAATAAAAAAAAAAGAGGATAACAAATTCATTAAAAAGAGAGAAAAATGCCAATTAAATGCATGGAAGTCCATGTATAATTTTGTAAATGGTTCCAATTTTGATGTTGTCCAGGCACCATATCCGTTCGTCTTTTATGATCTATGATTAGATTGAGTGTAAAAGCTATTAATAGCGCCGAACCATAATTCCAGTATTGTTATTTGTAAGTTTAAGATAGAATGAAAATATAAAAGGAATGGAAATTGCTTACGCGAAGTCATTACACGGAGTGAGTGAGGTGTGTGTGTGTGTGTGTGTGTGTGTATGTGTGTGCTTGTGTGTGTATGTGTGTGTTTGTGTTGTGTAGATAATGATTGAGTTAATTTCACGATACACGTTGATTCTATGGTGATGTGTGAAATTGTATAATTATGAACACACAGATACACACACACAGACACACACACACGTATATACTTGTGCGCGCGTTGGTTTATGTGTATTATATATTTTTTCATATATACATACATAAATCTATAAATGTGTATACATTTATATATATGTATGCATACTTGTATATAAGTCTATATACATATATGTATACATACTTACACACACACACACACACACACACACACACACACACACACACACACACATATATATATATATATATATATATATATATATATATATAT
>NW_026398881.1:4417-8976 GCF_001194135.2 Octopus bimaculoides | reverse complement strand
CCCTAATCCTAACCCTAACCCTAACCCTAGGGTTAGGGTTAGGGTTAGGGTTAAAGCAAATTTAAAATGAAAAAAGCAAATAAAATGAAGGTATGGAGATTAAATACGCTTTACATCGCTTAATCAGCCAAAGGAGTAAATATAAACAACTGAATACTTGTCAGTGATTGGTTGAAATTATCGAAATAAGACAATTTTTTACATGAAATAAATTCGAATATAAAAATATTTTTCTGTTCTATAACACAAAATAGATAAGTATACGAAGTTTGAAAGTCTTTCCGTACCAAAAACACTACGTAAAACATTAATGAAAAATGTGGCCCCCGTTTTAAGATAGATCCGATTTAACTGCTATTTCTAGCAAGTCGAATGACCACAAAGATTCCTCGCTGTTGTTGTCGTTGTTGTTCTTGCCGCTGTTAATATGGCCGTTTACTGTTGATATCTCTCATTATTACAGTTGTTATGTCGCTATCGTCTGCTATTGGAAGAAGCAGACGACAATTGCTTTGAATTGCGTAAACTGGACTGATACGATCCCCCCCCCCCCAACACACATTCTCCTTTTTTCTCGCTTCCCCTCTTCTCCCATTCTCTCTCATTCTTTGTCTTTCTCCATTTCTTCCTCGTTTTACACCCTGCCACCTTATCTCTTCTCTTTTATTTCGCCATTATTTCAGTTAAAATCTCTTTTACACATTATTTCTTAAAAACCTTTCCATTTTTATTTCTCTACTCTTCCCCTCTCTATCTATCTATCTATCTATCTACCTATCTCACTTTTCATTTAGTAACTTTCTCTCTCTCTCTCTTTCCATTTAGTATCTCTCTCTATCTCTGTGACGTCCCCCCCCTTTCATTTATAACCTTTTTGTCCCTCTCTGTGACTCTCTCTCTCTTTCCCTCTTCATTTAGTTTCTTTCTTTCTCTCTTTGTAACACTCTCCCTCTCCATTTATCATCTTTCTCTCTCTCTCTCACTGTGATTCTCTCCTTCTCTAAAATTTCCCCCTTTAATCTCACCTTTGCTCTGCTTCTCTCTTTTATTTCTCCATGCTAAATTTTGGTAAAGGCAGGAAGAGAATAAGTCAATTTACATCAATCCCAATGCTCAACTGGTGCTTATTTTATCAACTCCAAAAGGATGCAAGGCAAAGTCGGCTTCGGTGGAATTTGAACACAAAACATAAAGACAAACGAAATACCACTAAGCATTTTGTCCAGCATGCTAACGATTCTGCCAGCTTGCTGCCGTATTTCTCCATCATAATTATTATTATCTATTTCCCTTTCTAATCTCTCTCCAAGTTCCCTTTTCATTAAGTATCTGTCTGTCTGCCTGTCTCTTTCCCTCTCCCCCCTCTCTCTCTTCATTCAGTATCTATCTGTCTGTCTGTCTCTCTGTCCTTTCCCTCTTTTCATTTAGTATCCTTCTCTTTCTCACTCTCTTTCTCTCCCTCTCTCCTTGTGACTCTCTTTTCATTTAGTGACTCTCTCTCTCTCTCTCTTTGTATCAATCTTCCCTTTCTCTTATAACTGTTTCTATTTCCTTTTTCTACTCACTCCTCATCCCTTCTCTCCTCTTCTCTCTCGACGCTTCTTTCTTCTTTTCTCTCAACTCCCCTTCCTCTTTCTATCACTATATCTCTAATAGAATATGTTATAGGACATTACATAGTGTGGACACAAAACAATTTGGTAGTGCATGTATGTATGTATATGTGTGTGTTTGCATGCATTACACACACACACACACATACATACATATGCACAACCATATACAAACATACATACATACGTACACATACATACCATAAACATATACATATGTTGTTGGCACTCCGTCGCTTACGACGTCGAGGGTTCCAGTTGATCCGATCAACGGAAACAGCCTGCTCGTGAAATTAACGTGCAAGTGGCTGAGCACTCCACAGACACGTGTACCCTTAACGTAGTTCTCAGGGACATTCAGCGTAACATCGAAGGTGAAAAGGCTGGCCCTTTGAATTACAGGCACAACAGAAACATGAAGTAAGAGTGAGAGAAAGTTGTGGTGAAAGAGTACAGCAGGGTTCGCCACCATCCCCTGCCGGAGCCTCGTGGAGCTTTAGGTGTTTTCGCTCAATAAACACTCACAACGCCCGGTCTGGGAATCGAAACCGCGATCCTATGACCGCGAGTCCGCTGCCCTAACCACTGGACCATTGCGCCTCCACAAAATATACATACATAGTATGTACAGATATACACAGAGGTACTTTAGGCAAATTATAACTTTGCAAGTCATAACTTTCCTGAAGATTCCCAACTAAATGGTCCTGAGATCAGTCTCACTGTAAGGCACCTGAGACAAATGTCTTCCAAACCCAGGCTGACCAAAGCCTTGTGAGTGGATTTGGTAGACGGAAACTGAAAGAAGCCCATCGTATTAGCCACTAAACCCTTTTTTAATTTTCTCTCCCTGTTTATTTCTGTGTTCGTTTCTGTTGAAGAGCATAGGCTCGAAACGTAAAAGACATTCTCACTTCTCGAGTGTTAAACTAACACATCTGTTTGTTGTTTACACACCCGTCTTTGTCTTTTTTTGTTTTTTTTGTTTTGTAAATTCTCACTATATATTACACGCTCACGTGGTCGCATCAGTTTTATCCTGTCTCCACCTCACAACACTTCGAACTTTTCTTGGACTATTGTACCTGGATTCTCTACTTGAACTTTCTTCTACTCTCCTACACTCGGACTCATACACCTCAGCTGCATCTCTCCTACCCATGAGTTTCACTGGACTCTTCCATTGATGAGAAATCGCTCCAATACACCACGATGTTTGAACCTTATAAGCGATCAACAATGTAATGACCAAAGAAAATAGTCTAATATTGGGGCATATAAGACCTTGACAGAAAAAAAGTAGGGTTTCCTGTACGCATGTGTACAAGAAACCTTAGTTTTTTCCATTGAAGGCATTTTTGCTCCAACATTAGACTACTTTCTTTGTAAATGGTGATCACTTATAAGCTTCTATCTTATGAAATATTAATATATATCATCATCATCATCATCATCATCATCGTTTAACGTCCGCTTTCCATGGGTTGGACGATTTGACTGAGGACTGGTGAAACCGGATGGCAACACCAGACTCCAATTTGATTTGGCAGAGTTTCTACAGCTGGATGTCTTTCCTAACGCCAACCACTCAGAGAGTGTAGTGGGTGCTTTTACATGTCACCCGCACGAAGGCCAGTCAGGCGGTACTGGCAACGGCCACGCTCAAAATGGTGTATTTTATGTGCCACCTGCATAAGAGCCAGTCCAGGGGCACTGGCAATGATCTCGCCAGTACCCCTGGACTGGCTCTTGTGCGGGTGGCACATAAAATACACCATTTTGAGCGTATATATATATATATATATATATATATATATATATATATATATATATGCATCATTTATAAATATATCATCACAGTTTTTTAGTCACAGAATATATACATCACTAAGCATTGTTTAAGCCTTTTTATTCGCAGAGTAACTCCATCACATTTCATTAGCTATTTCATTAACCAACGAACTATTGGTTAGCGATGTAATTAACTAATGAGGAAATTCAAGCACAAATGATTCCATTCTACCATTTCCACCTGAAAATTATTTCAGAAATTTACAGAAAGAAACACTCAAGAAACAAATTAATATCCAAACACTGTATTACTGTTACAGCAAGAATTCAATGCTTCATCGAGGAATGGCAAACTCACAAAAACATCAGGATTCTCTAACGAACATTGCTCATAATTACTTATTTTAAGATCTCCTCTCATTCTGTCATTTGAAATTAATGTTATTGTATTCCTGAAATTTTTTCTGGAGACGGATTCTATTTTTAAAATGAATTTGATTGTTTAATTTATGAATTTATTGAGTAAATTAGGTGGTTTTTCTTTTAACTTTTACTTGTTTCAGTCATTGGACTGTGGCCAGCCTGGAGCAGGACTTTGAGGTCTTTTAGTCAAAAAGAGTTATACCCTTATTCGTTATTCTTTTCAAGGAACAAGGAAGATGTGTTCTTGTTTGTCCCCTGTCCATGCTTGATTTGCACGTTTGCCACCACAACCTCGTTTAGGCTTAGCAGCCCTTTCTGTTTGTTTTCAGTGTCCTGTTTGTGTTACCAATTTTGACCCTCCACAAAAATCCCAAATTTTATTTAACTTGCTTTGTGGGAGCAACTGTTTTATCGAAAGCGTATATTGTTGTTAAATGCTTGAAATACGAGAATAGAAAAACAGCCAACAACTGATGAAGGGTCGTTCTTTGTGTTGTTTGTTTTGTCTTTCGTTGTTCACAAGAATAGTTCATATTCCATGTACTCATGCTTCGTATTTTTTTGTTGTACATGTTTCGTGACGTCCTGTGCCCACACATGCATCTAGATGTATGTACATATACGTATGTATATATGCATTTATATGTATGCATATATATAATGTAACCTCGTGGGCATCGGTATCATTTTCCTCTTTCTCCGTTCTTCCATTCTCCGAACTTTCCATCTTTC
>NW_026398880.1:0-433 GCF_001194135.2 Octopus bimaculoides | reverse complement strand
TGTATATATATATATGTGTATGTATGTATGTATGTATATATATATATATACACATATATATATACACACAAACATAATGCATATACGCACATATATATACATATATGTGTGTGTGCGTGCGCGCGCCTTTATGCATATATATGTATGTATGTATGTACATACTCACACATATATGTGCATATATACGTTTACGTGTATAAAAGTGTTTATTGCGTGGGCAGTAATTTTTGGGTTTTCTTGTTTTGAAAAAATAAAATATAAACCATTTAGCTCATAAATTATGAATTTAAAATAATGAAAGTGAAAATTTTTCCCGGGATTGTCTTACGCATAGAGGAAACGTAGGTACGTACAGGTTAACATTCTGAATATTTAATCAATTGAACTTATCCCTTCCATATATGTATCTACGTATGTGTATATATATATATAT
>NW_026398879.1:0-403 GCF_001194135.2 Octopus bimaculoides | reverse complement strand
ATATCATTTTAAAGCCCGTTTTTCGCTCTATCTAATTGTGTTACTCTTTTCTTTTTGAATAGTTAGGCCATTTTTTTTTCCGGAACGTTGAAGACCACATGGACAAAAAGCAAATTCGCACAATTTTCGTATTCCAGTTCAAGCTAGGCCGAAAAGCTGCTGAAACAGCTCGTGATATCAACGATTCATTTGGCCCAGGAACCACTAATGAACGTACAGCACAATGGTGGTTCAAGAAATTTCGTAGCGGTGACGAGAGTCTTGAAGATGATAAACGTAGTGGTCGACCATCGGATGTTGACAACGATCAACTAAGAGCCTTAGTGGAAGCCAATCCATGCACAACTGCTCGTATTAGACGCAACGTATACGACAATTTCCAACCACTTGAAAGAGATTGGAA
>NW_026398878.1:0-245 GCF_001194135.2 Octopus bimaculoides | reverse complement strand
CTTCCTTTACTTCCTTTGGGAGGTGATTTAGCATATCCAAGTCATCTCTGTGTTTAAGGAGGGGTTTTAGGAGGATGTCCATAAATAGACTTAGTCTGTGTGTTTCACAGGCTGGGCCAGGTATGATGGGTCGCAGTTTTAGATCCCCCGGGTTTGTTGTATGTATATATATATATATATATATATATATACAGATCTGGGTACATGGAGTAAATAAAATCATAACATAAACAATTGAATATAAG
>NW_026398877.1:1602-2014 GCF_001194135.2 Octopus bimaculoides | reverse complement strand
TGATCATGGTAATGATATCAAAGATATGATGATGACAATGATGATGATGATGATATCTAAATAGATGATAAATTTTCTTTCTTCTGTTTCCCTGTCTCCAGGTAAATGCGAGGATTGTGAAAACAACCACTACAAATACTGGGCAGGACCAGGTTACTGCATCAGAGACATCAAGTAAGCCAGATCCATTTCTTTCCTTTTATTCTTTTACATGTTTCAATCATGTTGTGACTGTGGCCATGCTGGGGCACGACCTTAAAGGGTTTTTACTCAAAGAAATCATTGCCAGCACTTATTCTTTGTAAGCCTAGTACTTATCCTGTCAGTCTCTTTTGCTGAACTGCTAAGTTACGGAGACATAAATGCACCAACATCAGTTGTCCAGCGATGGTGGGGGAACAACCACACACAC
>NW_026398877.1:0-675 GCF_001194135.2 Octopus bimaculoides | reverse complement strand
CTGAACCCGGAACCATATGGTTGGGAAGCAAGCTTCTTACCACACACCCACACCTCCAGCTATCTTTTTATCTTTATTTCTTTCAGTCATTGAATTGCAACCATGATTGGGATACTCTTTTTTTATAGTTTGGCGTACTATCAATCTCTTTTGCCAAACTGCAAAGTTACAGGAGCATAAACAAACCAATACTGGTTACAATACATAGCTGTATGTATCTGACACTGTAGGTATAGAGAGACTCCTTATGAAAGTGTGAAACTGAGGTGGATCGGTCATTTGGCATATATGGAAGACTCTTATTACCTAAAGCCCTCTATTATGGTCAGCTTAACTCTGGCACTAAGCACCAAAGCTGCCCACTGCTCCATTTTAAGGGCACAATAAAAAATCCTGCTTCAAAACTGGAATAATAAATTATGCTATTTTAATTTTTTCCATAATTCCTTCCAGTATACCATTGTTGACCTTTTAGTATTCAAACAGACCAGATCTGACCTCTCACACCTCTCCTACAATGTCATTCTTAAAATAAACTATTTCATCATTGAAATCTCAAAGTCTCATGATAATACATGATTAATTCAAAACAAAGTGAATAAATATAACATTTGAGAGAGTAATTTGAATGCTAAAGGGTTAAACCAGCCTCATCCAACCCAAATATTCCACCTG
>NW_026398876.1:0-204 GCF_001194135.2 Octopus bimaculoides | reverse complement strand
GTTAAAACTTAGGTAAATAAATTATTTTTTATTAAACATAACTAGTCCGGAAAATTTTTTGATACCACCTCGCGATCACGCAAACACACATACACACACACACACACACACACATACAAGTGCATACACACACATTCATACATACATATATATAACTTGGAAAAGGATGCGTAGCGTTCGATCATATAATAATATAAATAATAT
>NW_026398875.1:0-264 GCF_001194135.2 Octopus bimaculoides | reverse complement strand
CTTCTCTTCATGCTCACTTTCCCTCCTCTTTCACTTCACTCTGTCCCTTTAATTTTTTCTCGTCCCTCCTTAATTTTTTTTATCCCTCTGCCTCTACCTCTCTCTCTTCTCTCCCCACGTGACCAGTGTTCAGCCAAACCTGACCTTTCTTTCTTGGTTCGACTATCATCCGTGCAATATCTATATTCCTCCCTGTGCTTGTCAAATCCTATGCCCCTGCCGTAAGGCTTTACTTCCACACACGCCAGCTTAATTTAATTCGTC
>NW_026398874.1:0-309 GCF_001194135.2 Octopus bimaculoides | reverse complement strand
CGATTTGCTCAACTAAAGGCGGTGCTCTAGCATGGCTGCAGTCAAATGACAGAAACCAATAAAAGAATAAAAGAATATATTGAGAGTTTCAATTAGACCTGCACATGTTTCTGCTGCATCGATTAGTAACAGTTGCAATTGTAGACTTACTGTAATACCGGTACAGGCTCTTCAGGATCTTCACTTTTACATCCTTCGATTTAACTGTTTATATATATTGTTGCTATTATGCGAAAGTGTCGGAAGTCCAAAACGCTGCTTTTTTCAGAAAACGAAAAATAGTTTCACCATTCCATAGCAAAACCGTTG
>NW_026398873.1:0-380 GCF_001194135.2 Octopus bimaculoides | reverse complement strand
TACAATAGCTATCTCTGTCTATCAATCTATCACTTTATCAGTCTATCTATCGATCTTTCATCTATGTGTCTATGTATTTATCTCTCTTTCTGTCTATGTGTCTTTGTATTTATCTATCAGTCTATCTATCGATCTATCTGCCAATGTATCTCTATATCTGTCTAGCTTTTTCTGTTTATCTATCTATCCACTTATCTATCTCTCTGTCTATCTATCTAGCTAGCTAGCTAGCTATCTGTCTGTCTGCCTGTCTATTTCTCTGTCTATCTATCAGTCTATCTATCTATTTCTGTCTCTAAGTCTATCCATCTGCTCTGTTTCGACATAAACAACAGTCACCAGTGAATAGGGTCATTGGCATATTACGTAATACATACAAA
>NW_026398872.1:0-341 GCF_001194135.2 Octopus bimaculoides | reverse complement strand
ATTCCTCTTTCTATATTCATTCAAGATTTCTTCCAGGCGTTACCCATCATTCTCGTGTTTGACCGAAAGGCCGTATTTATTCCGTCTTCGTCAATCGTTTCAAATTACCTTTTTTTACTTTCGTACGTCCACTCTGTATTGTTCTGTTTGCTCGAGCCCTAATTCTCCGCAAATTGTGCGGGTGCCGCCGATATGCGAGGTTTTCAGTCTTATCGTTAAAGGCATGAAACTATGTATTAGTATTTCGGTCGATAACTGATAATGAATTAGTGTCCTTCTGTGTCTGTCCTGTGCATTTTCCATTTATATATATAGATTTATATATAGAGATTTATATATAT
>NW_026398870.1:0-290 GCF_001194135.2 Octopus bimaculoides | reverse complement strand
CGGGACCATGTGGTTGGTAAGCAAGCTACTTACCACACATCCACTCCTATTTTTTTCTTTATACACATACGGAGTGACAGAATTAAATCATGACTCAACCGAATCGAGCGATCTCTACTGATGAGGCTACGGAATTGGCCGAAACTGACCTTATTTCTGCAAGGTAGGTGTTCTAACAGCTTAGTCATAATTAATGCCAATTATAGTTTTCCTTCTTGGTAACACATTGCACACAGCTATCTATATTAATCTGTGTGTGTGTGTGTGTGTGTGTGTGTGTGTGTGTGTGT
>NW_026398869.1:0-248 GCF_001194135.2 Octopus bimaculoides | reverse complement strand
TTTGCGAGAAAGCTCTGGAAGAGGATATGGAGGGGTTTTGCCAGGGCATGTTTACACGATTTAAGGAGAATTGCTGGGAAACCATCAGGGCCAGTAGTTGAGTTTGTGTCCACTTCAGGTATAGCTAATAGTACATCTTCTTCGCTGATGTTGATGTATTCCATTGTAACTGCCTAACTGGTTATAGGGGAGGTAGCGAAGAAGTCCACTGGTTCGTTCACTTGTCTGTGCTCCAATGGAGTGGTGAA
>NW_026398868.1:0-511 GCF_001194135.2 Octopus bimaculoides | reverse complement strand
TTTTACTATACTCTTAGGTTCTTACGCATGTTTCGTTCTATCGTTCTCCTTATTATACATATGTGTGTACGCGTGTGTCTATGTCCGTGTGTGTGTGTATGTGGGTAATGTGTGGGTGGTGTATGTATGCAGGTATGTATGTATGTATGTATGTATGTATGTGTGTAGGTAAGTCTCTATGAAATAGTGGCTATTCCTCTATTCTATCTGATTCTTAATCATCGTTTCACGACATATTCTGGAATGAAGAAAATAAAGACAAGAATGAGTAAAGGAGGAACGATAAAGAAAAAATACAGGAATAAACGAATGAACAATTTTCTTTTGAAGTTCATCGATATTTGTAATATCGACAGATTGACTGTGAATTTCTAAGCGTGTAATCATTACGAATTTGTCGGAGATATAAAATATAAAAGAGAACGAACAGCCTCCGGATTGGAGGCAAAAAATCGCTTTTAACACATAACACATAACACACATGCGACACATATACTTAAATGCATATATA
>NW_026398867.1:0-271 GCF_001194135.2 Octopus bimaculoides | reverse complement strand
TAGAGAACATTCTACTTCATCAGCTACCCACGTTTTAACACCGTCGTTTCAATGAGCTTGGACAGGACGCATCGTTAAAACGGCTCATCCCATGGACCGCAGATTAAATTTGTATACGCAAATTAAATCTAGCCATGGAGGAATGTAGTGGCGGACAAAAAACAAGACAGGAAAACAAACAGAAAAAGCTTTACGGCCAGACGAGAAAAATTATGTGTATAAACGCTGTGAAGCACGAACTTGAAAGGGACGAAGTGGTTCGTGTGTTTGC
>NW_026398866.1:0-369 GCF_001194135.2 Octopus bimaculoides | reverse complement strand
TGAGTGTATATATGTTTATATGTACATTTGGCTGAGTATATCTGTGTGTGTGAGTGTGGGGGTGCTTGTGTTGTGCTTTCGTGTGTGTATACAAGAACACATTTAAATCTTTCCTGAATAAATGTGCTTGTTTCTGTTCTACTTATTTGCGTATAAAATTATTCTCCTTATAAGGCAACCTCTATGTGCATATGTATATGTATGCATGTATGTACATGTATATACGTATGTCTGTATACATATGTGTGTGTGTTTGTGTATATATATATAATTATATATATGCCTTTTTATGTATATAGACATACATATATATGTACATGTATGTATGTGTATATACACTCACAGGCGCGCGCGCACACACACACACAC
>NW_026398865.1:0-367 GCF_001194135.2 Octopus bimaculoides | reverse complement strand
TATATATATATATATACATATATATACGTATATACATATACAAATATATATGTGTGTGTGTGTATGTGTGTGATTTATATGTTACAAAACCCTGCTATGGTTGGACTTGGAATATAAACAGTGCGGTGTACATAACTGCTCAATAAAAGAAACTAGTGCAAATATATATATAATGAAATATGACGTAAGCGGCGAAATAACTGCCGATAATCAACTAGGGACTACGTACTGAAATAAATATTTCTTTTTATAAATTAAATGCGTATTAAAGCAAATACATCTCTACAAGGCGAAAATAAATTTCTGGCAGATGTATTATATATATATATATTATTATGATTGACCGGTGACTGAACACTATTCAATT
>NW_026398863.1:0-261 GCF_001194135.2 Octopus bimaculoides | reverse complement strand
TCTATCTATCTATCTATCTATCTATCTATCTATCTATCTATCTATGTTAGCGTGCAAATGTCAATTTATATATGTGATTGTAAATAATGTATGGACTTGCGTGTATTGCATACATACATAAATTCATACCTGCTTAGATATATGCATATATATATATGCGTGTACATACATAGGTACACATGCGCACGCACACACGGACATACATATGTATACTCATGTATGCTTGTATGTCTGTCTGTATGTATGTATGCATGTATGTAT
>NW_026398862.1:0-222 GCF_001194135.2 Octopus bimaculoides | reverse complement strand
TTTGCTTTAATGGATGGATCTTCTGAAGTACAGCAAACCACTAATTATGTTGGTCCTTTAAGACTCAGTATCTGGAGAGCAGCCTTCAATGCTTCGTCCCATGTCTTCCTCAGTTTCCCTTTTCCATGAGTTCTATCCACCACTTCTTTATGCGACTGTCTTCATCCAAATGCAGCACATGACCAAGTCAGCAGTCTTCTTGCTTGCTACATCTCATGTCCT
>NW_026398861.1:0-388 GCF_001194135.2 Octopus bimaculoides | reverse complement strand
ATAGATAGATAGATAGATAGATAGATAGATAGATAGATAGATAGCCCTATCGTAAGCAGAAGAGGATTCCGTAACATTTTTGCTGAACGATGTGCGCAGATTATGTTTAGTGATCAAACGTTTTGTGCTGTATAAATAACTCGATTTCTCTATGTAATGGACATTCTTCGTCAGCTGCACGTCAAATGTCAAAGTGATTGCAGATTAAATTGAATATTGCCGTGGCCTACTTCAAATCGATTACACTGACCCTCGTCCTCAACTGCTATTTTATTTTATCGACCCCGAAAGGTAAAGTTAGCCTCGGCAGAATTGGAACTCAGAATTTCCTCGAATGCTAACGATTCTTCCAGCTCACAATATGTGTGTGTGTGTGTGTGTGTGTGTG
>NW_026398860.1:0-447 GCF_001194135.2 Octopus bimaculoides | reverse complement strand
GTGATGTGTATTTGTATGTATGCATTTATGTATTCATGTGTCTGCATGGCGGTATACCTTGTATGTGTGTATGTATACATAAATGTATGCATTATGTAAGTAGCTATTTACATACGTATTGATGCATGTATGTGTATAAGTACATATATTTATGTACATATGTGTTGTTTGATTTCTACGTATCTATGTATGCGTGTGTATGTGTGTGCGTGTTGTATGATAAAGACATAAAGAAAATGGGGGTGAGAGGTTGAGTAAAAGGAGGAAGATGAGTAGTGAGAGAGAGAGAGAAGGAGTAAGAGTTAGTACTTTTCAGGTGGGGGTATTTCCTCGTTACTGGTTTGGAGAAGAATGTATGTCAATCAAGCGTTTTTCTATTGCATAATTCGAAAAGCTAAACACAAACACATACACACACACCAACACGCACACACACATACACACACA
>NW_026398859.1:0-487 GCF_001194135.2 Octopus bimaculoides | reverse complement strand
ATATATATATATTACATGTTTGCGTACACAGATCGTTACATAGATACACACATAAATACACACATACACACAGAAAAACAGATATGGGCATGGCCAATACAAATATATTCTGTTATTCTGAGCGGTAACATAGGTTGATCACGAATGCTGCGAAAGATATTTAGCTGGGAGCTAAATGCACTGGATATATATAATGAAATCAACCAGATTTCTGTACAGATATACTGGAATTTTTATCAGCAGACAAACAAGTAGATACTCATAAGGAAAGTGACAACAAAATCACAGCTTCCGGGAAAGGTTACAACTGGCTGTTGATATCACATCGTTCAAAGGTGTTGTATATATTATAATGTTATATTTTCCTTCCTTCCCATACTTCCTGCCACTTATCAATTTTACAGGTTGCAGGACTTCGAATAAGTATTTTTAATATGCAGCCATATTATACATACATACATACATACATACATATATATATATATAT
>NW_026398857.1:0-433 GCF_001194135.2 Octopus bimaculoides | reverse complement strand
TATATATATATATATATACACAATATATTTATATATATATATATAAATATATACACATAATATATTTATATATATATGTATATATGTATACATACATATATAAATGTATATATATATACATATATATGTACATGTATGTATATATATTTATACACATATACACAAATATGTATGAATGTATATATAGACATTTATATGTATATAGCGGGTGTTTGGGTATGTAGTTAATATATATAATTTATAGGCATATAGATATTATGTACACATAGTTATACACACACACACATATATATGTACATATACATATGTGTATAAATATTTATATATATTTATATAGGCATATGTGTATTTAATATATATGATATATATGCAAAATATATATTTAATTTATATTAACATGTACCTCAGTATCTGTGTGTATAATATGTATATG
>NW_026398856.1:0-422 GCF_001194135.2 Octopus bimaculoides | reverse complement strand
TATATTATATATGTATATTATATGCATATACTCTTTTACACGTTTATGTATAAAACATATATATATATATAGATATATTTAAGCAAATAAATGTATACATATATGCATTTATATATTTGTGTGTTTATGTGTGTGTACAGATATGTATATATATATATATCATATCATATCATATCATTTTATATACATAAAGTATTTTAAGTTAGTATTACTGATTTCTTTCCGATTCAACGTAGCGTATTATTTTTCATTATCTGTGGCGATAAGCAGAGAAAAGCCCTAAGTATATGATTGGTATCAATTGTAGTTCGTGCTATATTCAGGGATTTGCTTGCGAGTGAATAAGAAAAAGATAATAAAATTTAACAATAGCAATTTAATTATATATATATATATGTGTGTGTGTGTGTGTGTGTGTCTGT
>NW_026398855.1:0-385 GCF_001194135.2 Octopus bimaculoides | reverse complement strand
TGTATGTATGTATGTATGTATGTGTGTGTGTGTGTGTGTGTAAATGTTTACATTATTGTGCGTGACAGTCGATATTGACAAATTCAAAAATAAGTGGAAATTCAGTCGCCAGCTGCCGACAGACAGGCATGGGAATCTGGCAGAGAAGAGAACTTTGCAGCGAAAATAGCCCAAGAAAGCGCCTGGAGTTTGGTGTGTGTGAATCTGTGTGAGTGTACGTGTGTGTGTTGTGTACGTATGTGTTTGTGTATGTGTATGTATGTGTATGTATGTGTATGTGTGTGTGTGTTGTATACGTATGTGTATACGTTTGTGTTTGTGTATGTATTGTGTATGTGTGTGTGTTGTATACGTATGTGTATACGTATGTGTTTGTGTTTGTGTA
>NW_026398854.1:0-211 GCF_001194135.2 Octopus bimaculoides | reverse complement strand
TTTGTGGTTTGTCTGCATAGTTGCTATTTTTCTCTTTTGATTGGGGAGGGGAGTCAGGGGTATGTGTTTTCTTTCTTTTGTTGGTTACTGTTGTAAACTCCATCTCTTCTGGTTCGTTTTGCTTCATCTCCTCTGCCTTTTGAGTTTCATTGAATTTTTCTTTCTGTTGTTCTTTTTCATTTCCAGTTAATTTCCTTTTTCTTTGGTCTTT
>NW_026398852.1:0-442 GCF_001194135.2 Octopus bimaculoides | reverse complement strand
GTAACAGGATGCAAGCGAAGATTTTCTTATTTTTTTCCTGCGACAACTAAAAGAGAAGTGTCGTGGCTGTTATTGTAATCAGTACGATCACCTTTCGTTTTGTAAATAGTTATGATGGTGGCATGTTTCCAGAAGTCAGGTAATTTGCCAACCTTTAAGCAACATGAGAAGAAATCAGGCAGTTTGTTTCGCAGATGAACTCCACCATACATGTAAACCTCGCCAGGAATGATATCCACGCCTCGTGAATTTTAGTCTTCTGATGCATTGATAGTAGTGAAATGGTAGTAAATTTATGATTTGATGGCCTTCATCCAATTCTATCGTTAAAAGAAGAGTTAAGAGGTTATTCTTTTAATCGTTTATTCTTTTACTTGTTTCAATCATTCTGGCTGCGGCCACGCTGGAGCACCGCCTTTTAGTCGAAGAAATCGACCCCAGG
>NW_026398851.1:0-228 GCF_001194135.2 Octopus bimaculoides | reverse complement strand
ATAAACATTATCATGATTAAGAAAAACATTATTGTAGGTTGTGTGGTTATGAAATTCACTTTGCAACTGTACAGTTTTTGGTTCAGTTCCACTGTATGGCACCTTGGGCACCTTGGGCAGGTGTCTTCTATTATATAGCCTTGGGCTGACCAAAGCCTTGTGAGTGGATTGCGAAGATCGAAACTGAAAGAAGCCTGTCATATATGCATGTATGTAGTATATATACAT
>NW_026398850.1:206-404 GCF_001194135.2 Octopus bimaculoides | reverse complement strand
TAACTGGAACGACTCATGTACTGAGAAGAGCATTATCGCTGTGAAAACATTCATTCATGATTTTTCTTTTTTTTCCTCTTAAATACATGTTTTACCTGTGAATTTGCGTGTGTAAACTGGGAATGCATACAACGATTTTCTCTGCCCTAGGTATACGGAAAACACTCGGCGAGAAATGGAGGAAAATTTGAAGAAAGA
>NW_026398849.1:0-748 GCF_001194135.2 Octopus bimaculoides | reverse complement strand
GGCAACGGCTACGCTCAAAATGGTGTATTTTACGTGCCACCTGCACAGGAACCAGTCAGGCACAAGGCCTGAAATTTGTGGGGAGGGGACTAGTCGATTACATCAACCCCTGTGTTTCACTGGTAATTAATTTATCGACCCCGGGATGAAAGGCAAAGTCTACCCTGGCGGAATTTGAACTCAGAATGTAACGATGGGCAAAATACCACTAAGCATTTGGTCCAGCATGCTAACAATTCTGCAGTCTCACTGTCTTAGAGAAAGGAATAATAATAGCATTTATTAGCAAATCACCAATTTACCAAAATAGTATTTGCAAGTCATAACCTCCAACACTTTTGCGGTCTGACAGCATTTGGGAATCATATACTGATAATTCATGTTTAACAGATATGGATCTAGGATGTTATCATCTTCATCTTCTAGTGCTGAAGAAAGTCATAGAAACTAGATTTAAAGATCTGGAAGAGCTAAAAATACCTGAATGGGTTGTAACCATTTTAGGTCGATGCTAACAATATTATTCCAGATTTGTCTGAAGAACTGATAGATTTACATAATGACTTTGATGCTCAGGTGCTACTTAGACAAGCTGATTGTAAAGAATTACAGTTTACACAACATAATGAATATTCTTGTCTTTGGCAGGAAATAAAGTTACAGTTGTTTCTTTCCCTCGTACATGGTTGAATGAAGGTTCCGCTTAGTAGTACAACTATTAACTAAACAGTTGCTGTCATCATGATGA
>NW_026398848.1:0-241 GCF_001194135.2 Octopus bimaculoides | reverse complement strand
TGTGTGTGTGTGTATGTAACGTGTGTGTTTATGTGTGAGTGGGTATGTAGTATGTGTGTGTGTGTGAGTGTGTATGTAGCGTGTGTGTGTAGTGTGTGTGTGTGTGTGAGTTGTTTATGTGTGTGTATGAGTGTGTATGTAGTGTGTATGTAGTGTGTGTGTGTGTGTAGTGTGTGTGTTTATGTGTGTGCGTGAGTGTCTATGTAGTTTGTGTGTGTATGTGAGTGTGTATGTAGTGTGT
>NW_026398847.1:0-275 GCF_001194135.2 Octopus bimaculoides | reverse complement strand
TTCAAGTGAGCCCTATGTTTCCCTGCAGCAAGATTGTCACAACATGTGTGGTGTGATGAATTTTCAGATCTTTTCAAGCAAGAATTGGGATGTCTCAAGAACTTTGAACTGGAAGTGAAGTTCAAATCGGACGCAACACCAGTCTTTCACAAGGCACGTCCGGTCCCATTTGCTCTTCGTGATGACCTAGCCAAAGGTTACGAAGAAGGCATCGCCAAGGGACTATGGAAGCCAGTCCAGTTCAACGAATACGGAACGCCAGTGGTACCGATTCG
>NW_026398846.1:0-489 GCF_001194135.2 Octopus bimaculoides | reverse complement strand
TTCATACATTTACACAATTCCAAATTTCTTGGATTAAAGAATCGCAATTATATTCTAAATACAATTTGTTAGGTTACTGCGTCATTTTTTCACTCCAAAAATTTCCTAATAACGAATAAAATACATAAAACTACAGAAGTAAACATTTTCTACCTAATAAAATCTAATTTCCTCTTTCTAATACAAATCCTTTCAACTCCTACTTTCTCTTATGAAGCTTTACGGACAATCCAAGAACAAATACAAAATGAAAGGAAGGAGAGACACTGACAGTAAAAGAAAACTATTTCAGTATCAAAACTGAAACAATCACATTTCGATACTGTAATGACAGTTTCACTTTAATGGTTTCATTTTAATACTACATACATATATACATACATACCTCATTCTAATTGGCGGGGATTGTAAGTTATTTCTAACTCGTCCTTCACCATGATAACAACAGAAACAGAATAGTCACACATCTTTTTCAAATACGATCGACAA
>NW_026398845.1:0-231 GCF_001194135.2 Octopus bimaculoides | reverse complement strand
ATATATATATATATATATATATATATCTCCCTCTCTATCTCTCTCTATATATATATATATATATCTCCCTCTCTATCTCTCTCTTTCTATATATATATCTCTCTCCCTCTCTATCTCTCTCTATATATATATCTCTCTCTATCTCTCCCTCTCTCTCTCTATATATATATATATATCTCTCTCTATATCTCTCTCTATATATATATATCTCTCTCTATATCTCTCTCTCTC
>NW_026398844.1:0-579 GCF_001194135.2 Octopus bimaculoides | reverse complement strand
ATATATAAGAACATGAGATGACGAAGGAATAAACGACTATGTTCTGAGCTTCATTACCTTCCAGCTGTTTCTGCCATAAGATACACTGGTCTTATAGTTGAGTGACTGAGTAACATATCATAACTTCATACGTAGGTATAAAAGTATGTTAATACTCTTACGTACATATGCGTGTGTACCTACATAGGTGTGTGTGTGTGCGTTTGTGCGTTTGTGCGCACATGTGCTTGTGTGTGTATATGTTTGAGTTGTATGCGTGTGTGTGTGTGTGCGTATGCACGCGCATGGCCGAGCAATTATTAAGGTATAACATGGTTCACGATTTTATAGACGATGTCAATGGTTTTCTTTCACCAATATTCCATAGTTAAATTTTTATGGTCACACCGGCCCACCAGATCTCATTCACATTCACACAGACAGAGATACACAAAGTTATTCACTTTCTGACTTCACTTTCCCTCACTTACTTATGCACTAGTTCCTACACACACACACACACACACACACATATGTATAAGTATGTATGTACGTATATGTATATATATATATATGTGTGTGTGTGTGTGTGTGTGTGTG
>NW_026398843.1:0-409 GCF_001194135.2 Octopus bimaculoides | reverse complement strand
TAAATTCACATATATTTATAGATGAGAAGACGTTTTCATTTTTTGCTTGTCTATTATAGAGCAAATAATAAAACAAATATTATAAAATCATTATTAACAATAGACTCGGAAAAAAATAATGGATGAGCATAATTTAAAGTGTGTTGCATATATATTTTTTTTCGTAATTTCTTTTTGCAATTCTGATACAGTTAACTTCTTTTTTTGTTATACTGTGGTTACAGTTTTTGTGGTTTTTATCCTCGTTTTATGGAATATAGAAGAAATACTTAGGCATGCCAACTTTAAGGTAGTGCAGTTCCATTTTTTGTTACTTTCGTCTGTTTGTTTTCTCGGTATAAGATAATGAACATTAGTGCAGCAGTGTAATGTGATAGAGTGCAATATAGTTTTCTGCATTACTAGTAAT
>NW_026398842.1:0-467 GCF_001194135.2 Octopus bimaculoides | reverse complement strand
TATATATATGTATGTATATATATATATATACATATACGTGCGTGTGTGTGTACATAAATATATACATAAGTCCGCGAGTGTTTTGTGAAGTAGTGGGGTCATTTTGGTGACAAAGTAACGGACACAGAGTGGCCCATATATCATGTGAAGTTAATCCGTCTCCTTAGCTATCAAATACCCTCTATCACACAAGGATAAGTTAAGATGTGCATAAATGCTGGTCAAATAGTAAGTAAGATGGCTTGAGGTAACGGAAAACCGCTGCTGTATCTTTTCTAATGAAAAGATTATGAATCTCCTGGTTTGGCTTCTACGAAATTCTGTAAAACATAAGAGGCCAATTCAGACGAACAGAGACGAATGGAAAGAAAGAGAGAGAGAGAAGGTGAGAGAGAGAGAGAGAGAGAAAGAGAAGGTGAGAGAGAGAGAGAGAGAAAGAGAGAGAGAGAGATAGAGAAAGAGAGAGA
>NW_026398841.1:0-323 GCF_001194135.2 Octopus bimaculoides | reverse complement strand
TGGCGTTCCGTATTCGTTGAACTGGACTGGCTTCCAGATTCCCTTGGCAAAGCCTTCTTTGTAACTTTTGGCCAGGTCATCACGAAGAGCAAATGGGACCGGATGTGCCTTGTGAAAGACTGGTGTTGCGTCCGATTTGAACTTCACTTCCAGTTCAAAGTTCTTGAGACATCCCAATTCTTGCTTGAAAAGATCTGGAAATTCATCACACATGTTGTGACAATCTTGTTGCAGGGAAACATAGGGCTCACTTGAGGTCTTTCGATACATCATTTCAGCCCCTTCCCTCTTGGCTTGGCTGTTTATGCTTTTCAAACCTAGAG
>NW_026398840.1:0-546 GCF_001194135.2 Octopus bimaculoides | reverse complement strand
ATTGATTTATGAGTTTATGTTGAACATATGTCGGACAGATCTAGCTTTCTTTGGAATTTGAAGATCAACTAACTGCCTCCTTTTGGTAAGGAAGAATGAATTGTCTTCTTTTGCTTGGTGGCTGAGGTAAAGTAAGTTGAGTAGTGGCCTATATTTTAAAGGACAGAGCTTTTCTTCTTAGACCAGTCCTTCATCTCTTTTCTCAGGTACCACTTGGGAAGGTGAGTTTGGAAGGGAAGTGTTTCTCCTTATTGAATTTTATTTAAGATGGGATGAAATTGGCAAGATAGGTATGATTAAAACTGATTCAATGTAGTAACTAGGGTTGTCAAAACAACTGAAAGAGGTAATTGGTAGTTATCAATGGGACATCCCAGATTGCTCTATATATGAGTTGTATTTCCTCACACAGTCACTTAAAGCTATAACTTTGTCTTAGAATTAGCTGGCCGAATTTCTACCATCCTATATTTACTGTGTACAAACGATAGAAATCCCTAACACTTCGTGCTTTTGAATAACCCTCTCTCTTTTAATCTTTCTCTT
>NW_026398839.1:1269-1935 GCF_001194135.2 Octopus bimaculoides | reverse complement strand
ATATATATATATATACCCATATATATATGCGTGTGTATACATACATATACTCCATCCAGTTTTCAGCTCATCCTCCCTAATTCCCTTTTTCTCCCTTTCACCATTTTCTATCTGTCTTTCTCTCCCCTCTTTTTCTTTTTCTCTCTCTCGTTGCTCACACGTGACCATTGTTCGTCTTTCTTTTCTTCACGTGACCATCTTCCTATCCTGCATGGACATTCTAAAGACTGGATGTCTCCTATCTCTTTCTTCTATCTTATCCCTTTTCAAAGAAAATATTTCTCTCAGCGTTCAATATTTTCCCCTCGTTCAATATTTTCCCCTCGTTCAATATTTTCCCCTCGTTCAGGTCTAACGATACTCCATGTTTGTTTTCGCTTGGTTTCCCTGTATGCCTTCACTGTCCTGTTTTGTTCCTAACTTTGAGCCTCCGTAAATCCCAGATTTTATTTTGCTATTTATGGAAGCAACTGTCTTCGAAGACTCATATTGTCGTTTAACGATTGAAATGGGAAGAAGACAGACAGCCGACAACTGATGAAGGGCCGGTCCATGTATTCTTTGTATTACTTGTCTTGTTTTCCAATTTCTCTCTCGTTCTTTGCATATTTAACTCATTTGTTTTCGTATTCCATGTTGTTTACAGTCTGTGACGTGCTGTACCCA
>NW_026398839.1:0-859 GCF_001194135.2 Octopus bimaculoides | reverse complement strand
ACACACACACACATACACGTGTGTGTGTGTAGTGGGAACAGGTTTGTTGCGAACTAAATAATTATTTGTCCAAAAAGTGAAATGATATGAAGCATTCAGGTAAAATCTAAATCACATTTAGTGAATCTATTTTCATAGTTCTTAATCAAATATAATGTTAAAGAAAAAAAAAAAAAAGGAGAAAATAAGAAAGAAAAATAATATCGCAGGAGGATTTCTCAGACAATTAGATTAATACTTTTGTCCAGTAGTGAAATATTACACTACTTAAAAATTTTCGCGCAGAACACTCGAATCGGTATATAAAAGGTAAAAAGAGAAAAGCAAAATAAAAGTCCAAACTAAAAATGGTAGTGCTACAATGGGAAAAATCTGCCTTCTAATTAGTCACTTGTATCTTATGATTGATCCATAATGGCGTGATGTGTTCGAACTGTTGTTAAGTCCTTTACAAATAGTAATACCTAATTAAAGATTTTCGTTATTAAATTACTGATTATATTTTGGTCTATCACACACATATTACTGAAAGAAAGTATTTAACGGAAGTTGATACATACGCACATATATGTGTCTGTGTATGTATGTGTACTTATATACGCACATCAATATAATATATGTCCACATATTACAATGCATATTTAATATATATTTATTTCGTTGTACGGCTGTATGTTTTGCGATCAAATCCGCCGATGTCGACTTTGCCTATCATCTTTGCGGAATCGATAAAATAAGTACCATTTAAACACTGAAGTCGATGTAAGGGACTCTCCCGAAATTACTGGACTCGTGCCAAAATTTGAAACCAATGTATATGTATTTCTGCATACATGCCTATACACACACACACGCACAT
>NW_026398838.1:0-636 GCF_001194135.2 Octopus bimaculoides | reverse complement strand
TAATAATAATAATCCTTTCTACAATAGGTACAAGGCCTGAAATTTTGGGGAGGGAATAGTCGATTACATCGACCCCAGTACACAACTGGTACTTATTTTATCGACCCTTAAATGATGAAAGGTAATTATCAAGTAGGTAACAGGTTTTAAACAGGAGTGATATATTCAAAATTGGTAAAACTAGGAAATGTCGAGGATGAATTAAATTTAGTATTGTTACTGAATATGTTAGTGTTGTTTATTTTCCGAGCGGTTTTGCTGCCGTTTGTTTATGTAGTTTGATTTCTTTATCCATCAGTTTCTACTAAGATAGAGACGGGAGTGAAATTTATAATAGAGAAACGAAAATAAAACTTTGGAAACAGCAACGCCGCCATAATTTACGTGGAAATCATGAGCGTGCTTTCAAGGGAGATAATCAGAGATCGTAATACTTCATGTAAAGTAAAGTCGACCTCGGCGGAATTCGAACTCAGAACGTAAAGACGGACGAAATGCCGCTAAGCATTTTGCCCAGCGTGGTAACGATTCTACCAGCTTACCGCCTTAGTAATAACAACAACAACAACAATAGTAATAATAATAATACCAGGCAGTGGCTCTCATGGTTTCTGATCTTAATTAATTGGAAGTGTT
>NW_026398837.1:0-626 GCF_001194135.2 Octopus bimaculoides | reverse complement strand
TATATATATATATATATATATGTAACGGTTCAAAGATGTTAACGTTGAAGGGTCACCAAATGTAACGGTTATGTATTTGTGAAGGCTGTGATTCTCTTGTTCGGGGTCCCCACTTGTAATGGTTTGTAGAGAACGACTGTGTGAACCAAAGGAGAATGGTAACGGATGGAACAGGCTCCTTTTAACGCGTTGCACGGTCGACACAAAATATATATATTATATACTATAACATAAGAGACTTCACATGTGAATGATGAAGATGATCAACAATTTTATAGAAATGTTTATTTACCGTTACTTTGTATGTTGCCATACCACAACGGGTAGGCCAGTGTAATAGCATAACAGTTTGTATATAAAACATGCAAGGTTAAGAATTTTGGCCTGTATCTGTATGTACCTTTTTCATAGTTGTATTTACATAGAGAAAGATGGTAGTATTATAGAGAAAAGGAATTGCTAGCTCGTATGCCTGCTTGTGTCCATGGCTTCAGATGCCCAGTTGCCACCGACCAGCGACCAAGCTGTCGAGGCATCACTGCTGGTGACTAAAGAGAGAAAGAGGAAGTTTGCTCAGAGTGTCCTGTTTTTATAGCTAGTGAGAACAAAGGATTCTATTCTAGATT
>NW_026398836.1:303-431 GCF_001194135.2 Octopus bimaculoides | reverse complement strand
GCTCAAATGGCTTACGTGACTGGTTCCAATAAGAAGAAGTTTATGCCTTTTGCCATTCCAAAGATATCGAGGAAGCCAAAAGACTATTTTAATGACTGTTATTTTTGCAAAGTAAATGTCACAGGATT
>NW_026398836.1:0-109 GCF_001194135.2 Octopus bimaculoides | reverse complement strand
ATAGCTTTGAACCTCAGAAATTTTCCCAATCTGAACTGAATGACCTTTTTAGAGAACTGTCCCTCTCAAAAGATAAAGCAGAACTGTTGGCATCAAGACTGAAGGAGAA
>NW_026398835.1:0-316 GCF_001194135.2 Octopus bimaculoides | reverse complement strand
ATATATATATGTATGTATGTATGTATGTATATTCACATACACACTAAATGCTCATCAATAGGGTACACACTTGTCAAACCTTCACATAGACGTACACACCTGTTCACTCGTAAAAGCAAAATAAAATGTGCGTCTGTGTGTGTGTTTGTAGAGAGAGAGAGAGAGAGAGAGAGAGGCAGAGACAAAAGGACATTTATACAGATATAATCATCTACATATAACCATTTAAAGACTAAGGTGCAACACAATGTAACTGAATGCACACGCACACGTACACACATATGTACACATACATGAAAACGCTTCACATAAATAC
>NW_026398834.1:0-210 GCF_001194135.2 Octopus bimaculoides | reverse complement strand
GTCTCTCTCTCTCTCTCTCTGTCTCTCTATCTCTGTATGTATGTATGTATCTCTCTCTGTACGTATACATCTCTATGTATGAACATCTTGCTCTTTATCTGTCTGTGCATCTGTGTATCTATCTGTCTATGTCTGTCTGTAAACCTATTTGTCTCTCTGTCTCTGGGTATGCATATCTGCCTGTCTGTCTGTCTGTCTGTCTGTCTGTCT
>NW_026398833.1:1516-2256 GCF_001194135.2 Octopus bimaculoides | reverse complement strand
CACACACACACACACACACACACACACACACACACACATACACAGAGGCTCACATATAATCAAAAAGGCTTTAGTGTTATTATAAGGCTATATTTAATAAGCACCACACATGAAATTCCCTAATCTGCGTGATTCAAAAAAAAAACAAAAAAAACAAGGCTACTATAGTAATGCTATGTATATATTATATATATATATATATTTTTTTGCTTTTAGTTTTGTTGTAGGATGAGATAAGAATTATCCTACTTACAATCCAGAGTCACCAGATTGGGATTATCTTTACACCTGATGGATTATCGTGAGGGTTAATCAGATTCCTTGAAATGAGGGAATGCTAGTTTAGATCTCCCCTACCTGACTTCGTTCTACGAGCAGAGCTGCGAAGATTTCTTTTATAGATATAACACAACGGTATTCGGGTTGTGGCCAAGCTGAATTGTGCCTGTATTACAATTGCACTGGTTGCTTATACTTACTATTGTTGTTGTTGTTGTTGTTGTTGTTGTTGTTGTTGTTATCATCATTATTATTATTATTACTTCTGCCTTAGCGCAGACGGTGGTATTGCTTTTAGACATGTTTGCTTATTTGTTTGATTGTCCGTAGACAAGACATCTCAAGAACCACTGAATGGATTCAGATGAAATTTCTGGGATATTTGGCCTCATGACTGGCACAAATTGATTAGATTTTTGTATCAATCTGGTACCGGACAAGGATTCTGGATTACTTTTTCG
>NW_026398833.1:0-809 GCF_001194135.2 Octopus bimaculoides | reverse complement strand
AATGGACTGAAACAAATAAAAGAATATATATATAAATATAACACGTTTGACCACCTATTAAACTTGTGCGCTTTTCCATCAATATCTAACCTCCACCTTCGTTCATTTGCCGTCCTTTCTCATTTGCACTCTTCCGCCTCCTCCTCCTCCTCCTGCTCTTCCGTTACCTCGTCTCAAAAGCCCTCCTCCCAAATTACGACTACAGCACACTTCTTTCATACACACCACCCCCTCACCTCCTCTTCTGCCCAACACCCTTATTTAACATATACAATATGAGTATATTGCCCACCCCACGTCCGCCCCATACCCATACTACCTCCCTCATTTATCCCTAAATATGTTTTCAATACCGGCTGAGCCCAATTTATTCACAAGCAGCCTATCCTTATATGACCCCCACTCCCTCACCCAAACAGTTACTGCTAATCAGCCTGCACCTTATCTCACCCTACCTCGTCTTACCTTGCCTCACCTGTAATTAGCCAATAGGTGCGCACTGACTGACCCGGGACACACCTTTTTATTACTTACACGTAAGAGCACACACACACACACACACACACACACACACACACACACACACACACACACACACACACACACACACACACACACACACACACACACACACACACACACACACACACATAAAGATATACATACATACATACACACACACATATATATATATCTATCTATATATATATGCATACACACATATATATACATATATATATATATTTATATATATATGTATTTATTTTTTATTTATTTATTTATTTATTTATGTGTTTCAGCCAAGTGGC
>NW_026398832.1:0-269 GCF_001194135.2 Octopus bimaculoides | reverse complement strand
ATTTCTATATATTGTATGCAAATGTGTGTGTGTATGTGCACTGTTAGTGTATATGTGTATATTTTTACGTGTATAAATGTATCAATATTTTATTTATATATATATATGCGCAGATAGGTAAGCATACATACGAACATAGAAATGTATATTTACATTCACACTCACACACACACACATACATATAAACATATACACACATGTATACATCTATATATACATTCATATTTATACACATACACACAAATATATGCAGCATGATATATCTATCT
>NW_026398831.1:0-507 GCF_001194135.2 Octopus bimaculoides | reverse complement strand
GCCCAGGCTATTCTTATTCTAGCAACTACACTTTCAGTGCACCCTTCCCCACGACAAAATTGGTCACCTAGGTAGCGGAAGCTATCAACCACTTCTAATTTTTCTCCATGGAGTGTGGAAAAGGTTGTTTTCTGCACATTGTCAGTGTTTATTGCTCCTGAGCATCTGTCACATACTAAAACTATCTTGCTAGTTAGCCTTCCTTTGATATTGCTGCACCTCTTATGTGTTCATAGCTTACACTGGGTACATCTTATGGAGTTTCTACCTACGCCTTTTCTACAGATCGAGTAGGGCCATCTACCTGAAGGGGTTTGTGTTTTGTCTACCTTCCTACTTATTAGGACTTTGGTTTTTAGCTAGGTTGACTCTAAGGCCCTTTGATTCTAGTCCTTGCTTCCACACCTGAAACTTCTCTAGTTTTAATAGTGACTCAGCAATTAGGGCAAGGTCATCTGCATAGAGGAACTCCCAGGGGCATCCTGTCTTGAATTCCTCTGTTATTGC
>NW_026398830.1:0-717 GCF_001194135.2 Octopus bimaculoides | reverse complement strand
CACACACATTAGTCATTTGTTTTCTTATCCAAAACTACGTTAAAAGTATTAAATGGATCTTTAAGAAATTTGGAAATTATATTCCATGCATAATGGCCATAACCCCCATGAAAATTCATATATTTTTGACGTTGATGAAATTTTAACCATACAGATTACACACAAATAAAGTAATATTTCTAAAATTGTTTTGTCTTAGAAGTTACAAAGACCCCTTCATGGGGACTTCACACCCACAATTTAGTCATTTTTCCTAAGCAAAGACGAATACAGTTGTATCATTGGTAACTATAGGGTCACCTGAACATAACAGATGAGCATTATTTGTAATTCAACGGTACAACAGTGTAAGACTATCCTTTCAGATATACTTACATTGTGATTTCTGCAATGTGGTGCATAAATTGTCAAGTAAACGAGACTCATCTTTGCCCCCACTGATTCACTTGCAAAGTGTTGAGGAAAATTATTTCGTTGCAGACCTCCTTTCAGTCTTTTTATTATCACTGCGACACATATAGTCCCCAGTTGGTAACATTGATTTCAAGGCCTTCCCAGATGAGTGACTGGTTGTTCTAAGACATTTATTGATTGTAAATATTTTCTGCCCATTTACCTATCGGTATAGTGGTCATTTGCAAACTCCAGAGACGACACTTTCATTTCACTTTACTTCAAACGTCACACATTGTTGTTTCAATTGGGTCATGCCCTTCC
>NW_026398829.1:0-345 GCF_001194135.2 Octopus bimaculoides | reverse complement strand
ATCGATGTTGATCCCTTGCTACTATTACTATGGCCGTTAGATCTGTGTATTACCACAGCTTCATAGATGACTCCCTCGGCCTCTCAGAACCTCTCTGGACAGTTATTGTACAGCCTGCAAGAGCAACCTGCCTCCTCCCGCTAACACCTATAAAACTCTACTTGCTGCAAGCATGAGGTTCCTCGTTTTGCGGTTAGACCCGCAAAGCTAGTTACGAACTAAAAGCAGCACAAGGGAAAAAAATTCCCTGTTCCCTCTCTGTTGGCCCAGATGATCTGATCTAAGGGAGAGAACCCGTAATGTCCGACCCTGGAATATGTATTCTTTGGTGATTTATTAATCAAC
>NW_026398828.1:0-263 GCF_001194135.2 Octopus bimaculoides | reverse complement strand
ATGCGTGTGTGTGTGTGTGTGTGTGTGTGTGTGTGTGTGCGTGTGTGTATGCAACCTCATCATTATATACACATAGGTGCTTATATGCATACACGTAACATAATACATATATATTTAGACGTTTATACGTATAAATATACGTATATATATATATAGACATACATTCACACTCCCGCATATATATATAAATCAAAGGGTGTATGCATGAAAGTCGCACATATGCACTGGACACAGTCTTACACTCATATATATACATATACACA
>NW_026398827.1:0-410 GCF_001194135.2 Octopus bimaculoides | reverse complement strand
GTGTGTGTGTGTGTGTGTGTGTGTGTGTGTGTGTGTCTTTGTGTGTGTGCTCTTTTGCCACTACACTGGTTCACTTATCCTTGCAATCTCTCTTCAAATCCCTAAATTCATTTCCGCTTTTTAAGAAGGACTCCCTATATTTCACACTTTCCACTACGAATGTACGATTGCCGTGTTTTATATCTTCTTTCCTTATCTCATAATTTCCTTTCTCTTTTGGTTTGTCTCTCTTATCTCCATTATTCCTATCTTGCTTTCATTTCCCTCCTTATCACTCCCTCTCTCTCACGACATCTATTTATTCGCTTATATATCTATCTCCCCCTCAGACACAAACACGCATATACATATATACATACATAAATGATACATACATACATATATATATATATATATATATATATATATAT
>NW_026398826.1:0-466 GCF_001194135.2 Octopus bimaculoides | reverse complement strand
TCATCATCATCATTTTCGTCATCACCGTCGACGTTGTTGTCGTCGTCAGCATCATCATCACCATCATCATCATCACCACCGTCGTCATCACCATCATCGACATCACCATCGTCATTGTCTGCACCACCCCGTTCATCGGAAGCATCATCGTCTCCGTCGCAGCTATCGTCGATGGCATCGTCGCAGTCATCATCACCATCATCATCATCATTGTCATCGCCGTCATCAACGTTAACAGCGGTAACAACAACAACAACAACAACATCGACAACAGCATTATCGTAGCCATAAATATAATAATTAACAAAAATAATTCCCACTAATCTATAAAGCTATTTACGTTTTTACAATGCTACGAGTGTTTATATATATTTATACCTACCCGTACCTAAACATATGTATAATGTAGACATGTGTGTATACGCGCGCGCGTGTGTGTGTGTGTGTGTGTGTGTGTGTGTGTGTG
>NW_026398825.1:0-433 GCF_001194135.2 Octopus bimaculoides | reverse complement strand
AGTCGATGGTATTTAGTTTAGGTGTAACTCATTGAAGTGTAGGAAACTGTGTTCGGCGAATAATTACCTAAGAAACGCCGTGTAGTATTTTTAGGTAAGAAAACTCATAAAACGCTGGTGTGAAAACACTATATTGTTGACAGAAGTGGCGGTGGGGCTGGCGATGTTTTTTTTAGGCTCATTTTAACAATGAAAGCTCGGAGAAGTAACTATTCACTTAAGTCTAAAATGCAAACGTAATCAAATGCATTCTTGGTGAAAGTCATTTTGTGAAATTTAAGACACGTTAATTTTGTTTAGTTCCTTTCTTAAATTCTTTTCTTCTTCTTGTTCTTCATCTTCTCTTGTCGACAGATAACTGATTGGAAAATTATATTCAAACATCGAGGTAAAAGCTACCTTATTCTCTCCGTTAAAATTGAGAGATTGGGGG
>NW_026398824.1:0-584 GCF_001194135.2 Octopus bimaculoides | reverse complement strand
GACATGTATTTCTTGCTGTCGTTATTGTTATTGTTGTATTTCTCTTTTTTATTTTGGTTTTAAATCTCATTCTGAACATCTCTTAATCCCCTTTTCAAAGCATGAGTAAATTCTTGCACAAATCCCATTTAAAACGACAGTCATAGACTAGTTTTTTTAGAACGCCCTTAAGCATTTACGTAAACGGACAAGTCAGTAGAGTACAAAATATATATTTGCCGATGGACGGTCTGCATCCTACCAAGGATGCCACAACCTGCAGATTTATGACTAATATCAAACATCCCTAGAGAAATCTAATGTCGTTAAATGCCGAGCTTCCCTTCAAGTTATTTTTGTCAGACCTAAATTATCAAGTTACAGTTAGCCCTCGGATAAAATGGTTTGTGATATTTGTCAAATCTCTCTTTTAAACAATGTTTTACTAGACATATAAATATATATATATATAATTCAATAACAGGATAAAGATTTTATAAGAATTTATCAAGTAGTTAGCGTGAAAAAACCTCATAAGGGAATAAAATACCATCATTTTCCCTATAAATATATTTAATTTATATAAGGGCATTACTATACAATAA
>NW_026398823.1:0-631 GCF_001194135.2 Octopus bimaculoides | reverse complement strand
GATCATCAGCGCAGTCTGTCGATTTAAAAATATAATTTCCAGAACTAGACTTAAGACGTCCACCCGAATGGGAGCACGTGTAGAGTTCTACAAATTACATTCAGTGTATCCCTTCAAATGTCTTCAATCTGGCGCGCTAAGTCCGGAACAAACTCTGCAGTTAATAAATTTTTGCAGCTAATTTACCGGTTTGAGAACATCATTATTTAAAATTTATTAATAAGGGTAGAAATTGATATTAATCAATTAAAACCAGTGGTCTAGCATATTGCTGGTCATTCCTCCTATTTTTCTATGTAATATAATTTTAATCTTCGGATTTTTTTGATATGCTAGACCTCTGGTTTTAATTGATTAATATCAATTTCTACCCTTATTAATAAATTTTAAATAATGATGTTCTCAAACCGGTAAATTAGCTGCAAAAATTTATTAACTGCAGAGTTAGTTCCGGACTTAGCGCGCCAGATTGAAGACATTTGAAGGGATGCACTGAATGTAATTTGTAGAACTCTACACGTGCTCCCATTCGGGTGGAGTCTTATGTCTAGTTCTGGAAATTATATTTTTAAATCGACAGGCTGCGCTGATGATCCTGCAGATATTTACTTATGTAAATTTTAACAGGTGA
>NW_026398822.1:0-418 GCF_001194135.2 Octopus bimaculoides | reverse complement strand
TATCTATCTATCTATCTATCTATCTATCTATCTATCTATCTATGTCCCTCAACAGGGAACGCAAGGCAGTGTTCATCATACTGGTGGCCATGGTGAAAGAATGTGTGTGGTGGATCCAAGCGAAAGGATTAGAGACGAAAACTTAATTCTCTGGCCAATCGCTCATCAACTTTTTCAAGTATTACTTTAAAAGGAAGGTAAGAATGGAGAGGCAGGTTTTGTCTCGTGAAAGTTTCAATAAAAGGTGAGTGAATGTAACAAAGATGGTGCGTACGAGTGACGATACTTCTTTGAGCATATATATAAAAAAAAAGAAGTAGCAGGGAGCTCAAATTTGAGAGTTTCGGGCCTTCGTATTTTTCAAACATATGTATAAATGTGTGTGCATGTGTGTGTACACATATACATGCATATATAT
>NW_026398821.1:0-351 GCF_001194135.2 Octopus bimaculoides | reverse complement strand
TGTGTGTGTGTGTGTGTGTGTGTGTATACACCATATGTAGATATACACGCTACTACAGCTAGGTAATTATATATATATTACACCATTTAATAAACATCCACACTTAAGTACACACATGTAAATACACCCATATACACTTACACACATACATTCTCATACATATGCATAAATATGTATATTCATTAGAGTGTAGGTTTAAGTGCGTATGTGTTTGTATGTGTGTATATATGTACGTACGTGTATATACATTTATATATACACACACACACACATATATATATTCATAGATACACATACCCTTACACATAGATGCATATATATACATACACATACCTTTACACATAGATGCAT
>NW_026398820.1:0-234 GCF_001194135.2 Octopus bimaculoides | reverse complement strand
TATTATTATTATTATTTGTAGTAGTAGTAGTAGTAGTAGTAGTAGTAGTACCAGTAGTAGTAGTATTAGTAGTAGTAGTACCAGTAAGAGTAGTAGTAGTAGCAGTTGTAGTGGTAAGCTTAGCAGTATTAATAAGAGTAATAGTAGACGTAAAGAAGCAGAAGTTGTAATAATCGTTTTATGTTGCTACAGTTATAGTTGTTATTGTAGTAGTAGTAGTAGTAGTAGTAGTAG
>NW_026398819.1:0-528 GCF_001194135.2 Octopus bimaculoides | reverse complement strand
TAGTATAACGTACATGCAAATGACTTAGCTGGTGATCCACAGTTAACTCACATCTATCAAGTGCATGGGGTACTTTGTTGTTGGGATGAATGAACTGTATGATGTTGGCCTGGAGGATATGAACCATATAATTTGAAACCCCAAATCCTCCAGACTGCTTCTGATGAGGCTACAGAGTTTCCATTAATATAATTTTCAATTTCATCTTCATGTGTTTTTCCTTTTTTTGTGCATTGGTTTGTCCACTAATATTGACTGTCACCCGATCACAACCTTTATGAATATATTTGCTAATATACTTAACTGATTTTAAAGATTCAGATATCTCTAAATTACAATGATCTCCATATTTGACAAAAAAGAAGGGAGAATCTGGTACTTCATAACAATTATCTAATTTGACATTTGATTTTGTAAATGTAGAACCATTATTTGAACACGAGTAACGTGAGTAGCGGTTATAAGTGTGTAATGTGTTTTCCTGAGAGTTTTTTGGGAAATGCTTTTTTACATTTCCCATCAACCATA
>NW_026398818.1:188-313 GCF_001194135.2 Octopus bimaculoides | reverse complement strand
AATATCAACCTCTGTCTTTTCAATTTCAGTGACTACTTTTTCTGGTTTACTAATTTCAATTGTAGTAACCTCTGTTTTCTCAATAGATTTATCAGAAATCTCAAGTTGGATAGCGACTTCCTCTT
>NW_026398818.1:0-107 GCF_001194135.2 Octopus bimaculoides | reverse complement strand
AATTTCAATTGTAGTAACCTCTGTTTTCTCAACAGGTTTATCAGAAATCTGAAGTTGGATAGCGACTTCCTCTTTAGTCTCAGGTTTAATATCAACTGCTTTCTCAA
>NW_026398817.1:0-401 GCF_001194135.2 Octopus bimaculoides | reverse complement strand
AAGCTACGCAGTAACCATTTTCTGCAGACATATTTCCGGAATTAGCGCGCGAAAACGAAGACATCTGATTTTTACGAGTACGTTGTAATTAGCAGAACCATATACACGTTCGCCCCTAGGGGTGAAGAACTTGTATAAGATTCTGAGAATTATAACTGTCTAGCAGTTCGCGCTGAATAGGGACAGATTTTCTCGGTAAGAGATTTTTAACTCCGAAACCTGGTCCGCGAATAACAATGTTTTAATTTTATGTATGTAATTTTCAATATGTTGCTCGCTTACGGTTTGGTATTTCGCTGAATTTCTTTTGAGAACTACTAGGTCCTAGTAGACACAACATGTGGTCTATTTCTTGCATATTAAATGTCCACTTTACTGGTCAACATTATATATATATATAT
>NW_026398816.1:0-459 GCF_001194135.2 Octopus bimaculoides | reverse complement strand
GTGTGTGTGTGTGTTTGTGTGTGTGTGTTTGTGTAATCAGAGGTTGTATGTGTGTATGCAATAGGCTGTAAGTGTGTTTACCATTCGTGTGTGACAGGGTATGCAAGTGCCAGCTTTTAAAGAAGGCTTATGTTTATCAAAAGTGGAACGTGTGCTCATGAAAACACACAACGCACGTCAGACATGTACACATCACCACCGCCACCACAACCACCGCCGCCATCATGTGCTTCCTTATATACTTACGTCTGGATATTTTGCTCGTTTGTTTGTTTGTTTGTTTGTTTCTTTGTTTTCATCTCGTGAACAGGTCGAGCATGCGTGACTCAAAATATAGTTTGTTCAGCCTTGTAGGAGAATCTTACGCGGAACTAAACACACTGAGAATATGGAATGCCTTTCAACTGGCTGATCAGTATTACAGACACATACAGCCTGCATATATATGTGTATATATAT
>NW_026398815.1:0-486 GCF_001194135.2 Octopus bimaculoides | reverse complement strand
ATTATTATTATTATTATTATTATTATTATTATTATCATCATTGGTATTATCATTCTCATTATTATTATTATTATTATTATTATTGCTATTTATATTATTGTTCAAATTCTCATTTCCCCCTGTTACTTTAGACTTAAGTATTTTAAGGTTATGCGCTGCTATAATTTGTGCTATGTTCCTAATATTTGTGTGTGTTGATAATTTTACCATAGTATGAGCTCCTTGGGAAGTGCCTACCTATCACCTCTCTAAACTTTGCTATCAGGTTACTCTTGATATTTCTCCCAAATGGGACTATGAACCAGACTTTATTATCCTTATCATTATCATCATGGTTATTAATATCGTTTTTAAAAATTTTTTAATTCCTTAAGTTGTGTTTATGGGGGTAACTTGGTTTATTTCCTTTATTTGCATTGTGTTTATTCCTCTTATCATTACTACTACTGCTGTCAGTTGTTTTAATTATTTTGCTATCATTTTCAA
>NW_026398814.1:268-610 GCF_001194135.2 Octopus bimaculoides | reverse complement strand
TACCCAGTGCAAGCTATGGACACATAAGAGGTGCAGCAATATCAAAGGAATATGTGAATATGTACGTGCATCTGTTATGTACAGATGTGTGTCTCCATATGTGTCTTTGTGTGAAGTGTGTAGGTGTGTATATGGTCATGTTTCAGTCTTCATTCGTGCATGTATGTATATGTATGTGTGCTTGTCTGTCCGTATTACGTATGCACCTATCAATCTACTTATCTATCTGTTTACTTACATATCCATTTACCTACACCTACATGTGTGAAGGTAAATGGATATGTAAGTAAATAGATAGATAAGTAGATTGATAGGTATATGCGTAATACAGACAAACCAGAA
>NW_026398814.1:0-258 GCF_001194135.2 Octopus bimaculoides | reverse complement strand
GATAGATAAGTAGATTGATAGGTATATGCGTAATACAGACAAACCAGAACACACACTCACACACAAATGAAGACTGAAACATGACCATATACACACGCACTTAACACACAAGGACACATATGTAGACTCACATCCATACATAACAGGTGAAGGTACATAATCACACAAGCGTATACACATAGTCACACTCAAACGTGCACACACAAGACAGAGGTATGCACACAAATACACAAACATGAACACACAAACACATGACTA
>NW_026398813.1:0-611 GCF_001194135.2 Octopus bimaculoides | reverse complement strand
TGTTCTCTCTTTTTCTTTTCTCCTTTCTTTCTTATTCTCTTCTTTGTCACTCGTTTTTACTTTCTCTCTTCTTGTCACCGCTTCTCTTCCACTTGGTGTTACTAGTTTGGCTTCTCTTTCTGCATCACCTTAATGTATTTATTTTCACAATGCATGCGTACGTGCGTACATACCTGTCTGTGAGCGGATATGTGTATGTCTAGTTTGAGAGAGAGCGAGAGAGAGAGAGAGATAGACAGACAGAGAAACTGGGAGAGTGAGGGAGAGAGAGAGAGAGATAGACAGACAGACAGAGAAACTGGGAGAGTGAGGGAGAGAGAGAGAAAGTCACTGCTTATAAGTGTATGTCAGTGCGTGCATAATTCTCTATGGGTGTGTATGTACGCAGCTCTGCTGGTTAGTGAGTGTGTATAAGATGGCGACTATGTAGATGTACGTATCTATGTATGTATGTATGTACGTATGTACATGTGTATGTATGCATGTACGTACGTATTTATGAATGTAAATGTATGCCTCAGTTGTGTATCATTATGTATATATATGTGTGCGTATATATTCCTTATAATATATATATATATTTATATTTATATACTTACATATATGTATAT
>NW_026398812.1:0-230 GCF_001194135.2 Octopus bimaculoides | reverse complement strand
CTACCAAATCCACTTACAAGGCTTTGGTCGGCCAGAGGCTATAGTAGAAGACACTAACCCAAGGCGCCACGCAGTGGCACTGAACCCGGAACCATGTGGTTGGGTAGCAAGCTACATACCACACAACCACTCTGCGCCTATATACATATATATGTGTGTATAAATATCTATATATATATTTAGATATATATATATACATTTATGTATATATATATATATATATATATATA
>NW_026398811.1:0-246 GCF_001194135.2 Octopus bimaculoides | reverse complement strand
CGTTTCATTCTGTCCTTTTGCTTCTTGTTATCTTTTTCCTCCATCACACCACACAAGTGAAGCACTGACATGGTTGTAGGCTCAATGGACAGGGGTGTCAGTTACTGCTGCTGTCTGAGCAGAATGACAAAGGTTCAGGTCTTTCGGTTGCTGGTTCTCTCTGCCCTGCTCTATAATTGTGAGACTTGGACATAACTGAAAACAATACCTCTGCCTTTGCTAAGGCGGAGGTAATAATAACAAACC
>NW_026398810.1:0-376 GCF_001194135.2 Octopus bimaculoides | reverse complement strand
TACCAATCTTATCAGGTGGCCAGCATGGGAATAAAAACCTCAAAGGTAATGATTATTATAAAAATTTTTAGTAACTTAGTAATTCTTTTTGCTAGTTTATTTTGTCTCTTTGTCTTCTCTCCTGGTGCTGTATGAACATTTTATTTGGTTTTAGAGTGAAGGTTTCACTGCTATTTCAAGAATGGTGGTATCTCAGACACCCTAAATTATAATTTTTAGTTACATGTTTAGATATATATATATATATATATATACCGGGCAGGACCTTGATGACTGACATGAGGCAGGAGAGTATACTTGTCCTTATATATTTAATACTCTATATTTAATATTCAATAAGACATTCAATACTTCATTTCATTTTACTATTTATATT
>NW_026398809.1:0-791 GCF_001194135.2 Octopus bimaculoides | reverse complement strand
GTTTGCATGAGTGCGAGTATCGTCTGCTTTCTTTGAATTTAAATGCTTTTCTTGACTTTTTGTAGGATGTGAATCGCAACATTAATGTTTGTATGAAAAGACAGCAGAGTCGCCATTTTTGTTTGGCAAAAGGTTATATTTGTGGCCAAAAGGTTATTTCATTAGAGCAAGCTTGTTAATGTATATGTGAGTATGTGTGTCCGTGTGTGTGTGTGTGTGGCCGTGTGGTCGTGTGTATAGGTATTTATACGTGTGTGTGTGAGTATGTGCATGTGAATGTTGTGCGTGTATATATCTGTGTGTGTGTATGTATTTGTGCGAGTTTACGTGTATAGGTATGACTTTAGCTATATGCTTCCGTATGTGCTTGTATGCATTTGAGTGTGTATATACACATACATTCATACATACATAGATGCATGCGTACATACATACATACATAGATACATACATACATACATACATACATGGATACATACATACATACATACATACACACATACAAACATACAAACATACATACATGCATACATACATACATACATACATACATACATACATACATATAGGTACCAAGACACACAAACACAGGCACACACACACACACACACACACACACATATATATATACTTATATGCACGCACGTATACAAGAACATGTATACATATATATATGTATGTTTATATATATATATATGTGCATGTGTGTACACACAAACACATATATGTATATATATATATGTGTGTATATATGTGTGTGTATGCATGTGTATATATATATATATATATAT
>NW_026398808.1:1635-2077 GCF_001194135.2 Octopus bimaculoides | reverse complement strand
ACTCAGAACGTAAAGACGGACGAAATGTCGCTAATCATTCGTCTTACTTGTGGTCGATGAAAAAGGTGGTAGCGGTACCAATAATTGTTGGAACAATGGGTGAAATTATCGAGAGGGACATGGAACAAATAGGGGATGCTTTAAGGGTGGAGCACTTGCAGAAAACTGCACTGCTTGAAACCGCTCGAATACTCCGTAAGGGGCTAGAAAAATAAGATGTGTAACCTCAGTTCACTGGTAGTGAACAGCGGACACCGTAGTGTGACACTAGTTCACTGGTAGTGACACGGCAGACTCCGTATCGTTAGAAGCTGTGCAAAGGCAATAATAATAATAATAATAATAATAATAATAATAATAATAATAATAATAATAATAATAATAATAATAGATAATATAGGACTGCTATGACTCCTCGGGAGGGAATATGTAAGAGTTCTGT
>NW_026398808.1:0-624 GCF_001194135.2 Octopus bimaculoides | reverse complement strand
AACAATAATAATAATAATAATAATGATTATTTTTATTATAATAATAATAAAAATAATAATAATAATAATAACAACAACAACATGCACCTGAAAAGGTAATGAACAACAATAGGAAGTCAAACATCCTCTGGTCCTTTGAGTTTCACACAGACAACTTGTTACAGCATCGAAGGCCGGATATAATATTCTTTAGGAGCGACAAACAAAAGGGACAAACAATCGACGTGGCAGTGACAGAGGATGAACATATCACCATGAAAGAAAGAGAATTGAGATAGTCGAGATGTGACAGCTACAAGATTCAAAAATAAAGTTTGTCCCTGTTGTCATCGGAGCATTGGGTTCAATACCACCTCACCTGAAAAAACATCTGAAAACTCTAGAAATACCCAACAACCAAAGCGTATTGCCAAAACCCGGCGTTCCTTGGAATTGCATGCATATTGCGTAAAGTACTATGTCTGAGGTTCGTGTTGTGACTTGACAGAGAGCACAAACCCCCGGTACACACAACTTCTTCAATCAACATCATCACAGTGTTGGATGCTGTGCGTCGTCTTAAATAATAATAATGACAGCAGCTGCAGCAGCAGCGACAGTAGTAGTAGTAGTAGTAGTAGTAGT
>NW_026398807.1:0-365 GCF_001194135.2 Octopus bimaculoides | reverse complement strand
TTCAAGATCATCATCAGTCATCATTCAAGATCATCATCAGTCATCATTCATTATCATCATCAGTCATCATTCACGATCATCTTCAATCATCATCATCATCAGTCATCATTCATGATCATCATCAGTCATCATTTGTGATGCTGATGATGATCATCATCATTGTCATGATCATTGTGGCTAGCATCATCATCAATGATTATTAGTGTTTTTACCATATATAGCTTCATCCTTATTAGTGTCATCATCAATCCATTTCATTGCCATTTAGTTTTATTATTAACAATGCTGTCATCACTAGTGTCATGTATATATGAGTATATATATGTATATATATATATGTGTGTGTGTATATATATGTGTATATA
>NW_026398806.1:0-222 GCF_001194135.2 Octopus bimaculoides | reverse complement strand
ATATTCCTGTATTCTTTTATTCTTTTACTTGTTACAATCATCCGACTGCGGCTATGCTAGAGCACCACCTCAGTGGGTATAAGTCAAACAAATCGATCCCAGGAGTTTTCTTACTGTAACTAACGGGCACAGCAATTGAATATCACCTGAAGAAATACAACTGGATCTCGTTATATAGGCGAATCATTGCATAATCAAATACCATTATATATGTAGGCGCAC
>NW_026398805.1:0-287 GCF_001194135.2 Octopus bimaculoides | reverse complement strand
CAACACGAAACAAGTTTATTTATGCCAGTAGCATAAAAATCCTGCGTTCTAATGGTGATGAAGTCGTTGAAGGTGTCTTTGGCATTGTCTTGGTTTTTGAAGTATTTCTCATGCCGGAAGTTGTCGAGATGCTTGAAAAAGTGGTAGTTGGTAGGCGAGAGGTCTGGTGAGTATGGCGGATGAGGCAGAGTTTCGTAGCACAAATTGTTCAACTTCTGCAGGGTCAGTTGTGCGACGTGCAGCCAAGCATTGCCGTGGAGAAGAATTGGTCCTTTTCTATTGACCAA
>NW_026398804.1:2621-5011 GCF_001194135.2 Octopus bimaculoides | reverse complement strand
TCTCAAAGGCTGTCATTACTTTCGAGACAGTACTTCTTGATACACAAAACGTTTCGGCTGTTTTCGTTGCGCTAGCGCCTACCGTACGAGCACCAACAATTTGATGAATTTTAATTACCTTTTTATATTTATTTGCTCATAAATATATTTACTCCATTTCCTATAATAATAAAAATGGAGTCAAACGAAGAAAGCATTGAGATTATTCCAGAGGGAATAAAAATGATGTAAAACAAGGCAATCATCTCGTCCGGGAAAAAATAGAAACAAAACACAAAAATAAACGATTTTAACCGTATTTGATTACCGCGTATATAAAGAAGGGGAACGCTTCGCAATTTATTTTTCAAAAAAGAAAACTTTAATTGATTTAATGTCAAAGGTAATTTAGATAATGCGGGGGAAAAAAGAAATTAACACAGAAAATTAAGAGTAGAGAAACATAGTGTGATGGATAATGGGAATAAAGCTTAAAAGCGCGGAAATAGATATATGTAGTGGAAATGAAATTTAAGAAGAGAGTTAAAGGTCGAGCCTTTATAGATTGGTAGAAATTACTTATAGGAACTAAAGGTATGTTTTGTCAATGTTTACAACGATAAACGCGTTCCTTAAACGTGTTTAGAAGAGCATTCTCCGAGAAAAGGATGAGAAATTGTTCTTCGCTACAGAGCGGACAGAAGGATTTACCTTTCTCATATGGGAAGGATCTAGATACAATTTTTCATTCCAAATCGAATTGTTTATCATGTTCCTTTAGATACCAAATTAATTTACCAAGCCCAGTATCGTTGCTTTTATTGATATGTCTAAATGTAGAGTAATGGTTCGATATTCTTTTCGACAACTGAAACGCTGAGCTACCTATGTAAAAAGAAAACATCAGAATATGAAGTAATTTAACATTGATAAACATAGTTTCTTGTCTTAGAATTACTGCTAAACAAACGAACGATTCGAATATATATCAGAAATATTAATATTGATGTTATTGTTGTTCAAAGAATGGTTAGCATTAATGATATCACTGTTATTATTTTCATTAAGTGGATTTGTATTTAACAATTTATTGTTATGCGAAGAGATGATTTGTCGAATGTTTTGGTATTTGAAAACCCTATCCAAATTTTTTGTGAATTGATAATGGAATGGTATCCTGAAATTTTTGGATAATTCTTATCTATAGCATCACGAAAACGGTAAGGGGTGTTGGATTTCATCTGCGTAACATATGATCAACAGTTGTACTAGAACACAACTTATTATTTGCTTCATTATCTTCAAAAGTCCCAGACTTATTTTTATGGCGTATAAAGGGATATAAAGAACAGTTATCTTACAATGCAAAATTACATTTTTCGATTTAGTGTTGTTATTCGAAGTAAAATTTACATTGTTATTACCGTTATGACGTGTTTTCATGTCCTGATTAATTGAGGTAGAATTAATATAGGTATTTTCTTCTTTATAGCCTGCTTTAAGTAAGGCTGAGTTATAAAATTCGGCTTTATCGTTGAAGATATTAACATTAGCAGATGATCTAGAAAGTCTAAGTGAAATGCTTCTCGTTTATTACTGTTATTTTATTATTTTAACGCTTATCCATTGTCCAGAAATCATTCGTCACACATCTGTGACCTCTTCGCCCGCACTTTTCGTTTCCGTGTGTGTTCTTGCTCCACTTAGTCCATTCTGTTCTTCTAAGATATATATCCTTACGGGCGCATGCGTTTATGAATATATCAACATATGAACAACACAACAACCACCTCTAAAACAACAAATGTAACGGTAACTCCACAACCGGCTGCAACAACCATGTATTCCTTCTACGTAGATGATATCAACAGAGTAGCCAGAGCACCCCTACAAAACAATGTTGATGATCAAGAAGCTAACACTGTGGACAGCATCCAGCACATAGCTAACTCTATCCAGCAGAATATAGAAATAACGATAGACTACCCTAGTAAACACGCTAAATATAGATTACCAAATTTAGACACTGAACTATGGCTAGAAACCAAGAACGGTAAGGTCCAGACCCTACACGCACATTATGCCAAACTCATGGCCTCTAAGTACTTTGTTCACAAGAACGCAGCGATTGCGGACAACGCCAAGTTCAATATTCTCATAGCAGACTTGGTGAGAGTGATGAGGAATGCGTCTTGTATGTGCAACCCTATGGAATTGGAAAGACACATACCACACTTCATCCACCGCATGCAGTTCTCTGGCTACAATCAAAGTAACAGGATTAGAGTGAACAAAGGAGCCAGGACTAAGTACAAAGCCATCATAGAGAGTGTTGCTAACGCAATCTGCCTGCTGTACAGAAGTAAATCCTGGAACAGCACGGAAAGGACCAGTAATAAGATAAATAAGGC
>NW_026398804.1:2468-2611 GCF_001194135.2 Octopus bimaculoides | reverse complement strand
CACGGAAAGGACCAGTAATAAGATAAATAAGGCCAACACTTGGTATGACAGTAAAAAATACCAGTGTCATGTTCGTTGATGCTATCCGTGGCGGCGAACTAGCAAAGCTTTTTAGAAAAGCATAAGTAAGGCTAATCTACGAA
>NW_026398804.1:1763-2428 GCF_001194135.2 Octopus bimaculoides | reverse complement strand
CATCTGCGATATTATCCCTTTGGTAAGTCACCCTGCAGAGAGTACAATTGTGTTGTATGTAGGATGAACCCAAAGTTTAACTGTAAGATTAGAAATGTAGTGTATAGCTTACGATGTACTGAGGGACGATGCAAAAACATTCAACAGTAATACGCAACACTAAACCATACCACATGACTAAAAACAGTAGAGATGTGATGAGAGAGTGAAAGGACAAAAACCGTGAATAATTATTTCTTTATTGCCAACAGGGGGGGGGGGACTAAACCGTAAATGATACACAGATACATACAGAGTAATACCCACACCAGAGACATATATGCATTTATCTGTGATACTTATAAGAAATAGAAGCAGTTGTATAAAATAAATAAGAAAATACATAAAGAAATATATAAATAGATAAATAAACGAATATATAGATATATCTGCCACATACCTGTGATGAATGAAACACAGAGATAGATAATATATGTAACTAAAACTATATAAAGGACATGGATACATACGAAGCGAACCCATACACACAAACAAACTCTCACAGGCACCCATCATCTTCTCTATCATATCACTGACTTCCTTTACCTGCACTTCTAGCAACGTCATTTACTGCATCTTTCTCTCCTTCTCTCTACATCGCTCAAACGGAACGCCGCTTGGCTGAC
>NW_026398804.1:1609-1738 GCF_001194135.2 Octopus bimaculoides | reverse complement strand
TTTCTCTCCTTCTCTCTACATCGCTCAAACGGAACGCCGCTTGGCTGACCCGGGTTTCTGAGTAGTAACCAGTCATCATCGTGTGACAATCACCAGCTAGGGATGAGAACTGACTCCAAAAGCAAAATA
>NW_026398804.1:1061-1599 GCF_001194135.2 Octopus bimaculoides | reverse complement strand
GTGTGACAATCACCAGCTAGGGATGAGAACTGACTCCAAAAGCAAAATACTAAAACACCTATCCTTGCAAAGCTTTATATGAATATCAAACATTGGAGACAAGCTGATTGCAACTATCTTGCCACCCCACTTACAAATTTGGGATTTTCCATTCCAAGTGAATACTCCTACCTTGACAATGATGAAATGGTTTTAATGTATGACAGCGAGATGGATGATTCAAAACGAAAACTAATATTTGCAAGAGACGAAGCACTTCGACAGAATCAGGTGTTTGATGGAACATTTAAGTGCTGATCAAGTATATTTTTTCACTCATATATACTTCACATTTAAATCGATAATTTTAATGCCCCACGATTGTGCACATTGCTCTCTAACAAAAGTGAAAGTCACATATAGTAGACATTTTGCTAAAATAAGTGAATTATGGCAGAATGAGAAACTTAATATAATTATGGATTTGGAAAGTGCAGCCTATAACGGATTTCTGGAATCCTGTACTGGGTCGAATTTGGCATACTGCTTGTTTCATTTA
>NW_026398804.1:672-1051 GCF_001194135.2 Octopus bimaculoides | reverse complement strand
TGGCATACTGCTTGTTTCATTTAGGACAAAATGTGTACAAGCATGTTGTGGAACAAGAACTAAAATGCAGATATCACGAAGATGACAGATTCAGTCTAAAAATGCGGTATTTTTTGTCTTTGGCTTCCTACCAGTTGATGGTGCTGTAGATAGAAATGAACGACTTGTAGATGATGATGATATTCCACAATCAATTGTACCTTATTTTGAAAATAATTATATAGGGCCACCTAGACGAAGAGGACAGAGAAGGCGACGCATTGAACCCCCATTTCCATTACCTATATGGAATTGTTGACATGGGTGTATGACGGAGATTGCTCGCACAGCGAATAGTTTAGAAGCGTAAAGCAGCACGCTGTTAAACACAGTGAATATT
>NW_026398804.1:0-662 GCF_001194135.2 Octopus bimaculoides | reverse complement strand
CTTCCAAATATAAGTCTTCCAGATGTTTATGAAAGGAGAAGAACCAGGTCAAAAGAAAAAATACAGGCGCTATTATACTGCGTGTAAAAAATATCATGGAAAGATATGATCCGAGCCAAAAAAAAGGCAATTGCGCATAATCTTCACTTTTAAGAAAAAATAAATATGTAATACAGAAAAGCTTAAAATAAACGGGTTTTAATTCAGACATTCGTACATCTATTTTGCCTATGATCTCGTCGAATTGATTGACGACGAATTTACCTGGGGACGAACTGACCAGCGACGAATTGACCGACGACTATTTGACTGGGGTCAAATAAAATGACAACATATTGACCAGACAACCCAGACTAAAGAAGGATTAACGACCAAAAGCCCTACCATACATATCCACGCACAACACCATTCTCCAGAACATCTCTTTACTAACAAGGGACCACAGAATGGATCAAATCCTCCATACGTACACTATCATAAAGAGCAAAAGACAACCCAAGTCAATGAAAGGCCTTCTAACACGGGCCCAACTACACTCTCCAACAACATCGAAACTGACAATTAAAAATATGCGGAAGACCTAACTGTGATACACGTGTCAACCAAATTGAAGGATCGGCATTCTCCTTCAAACAGGATCTACTTCACATGTGCTTCGGAAA
>NW_026398803.1:0-226 GCF_001194135.2 Octopus bimaculoides | reverse complement strand
TATATATATATAATCACATACACACTCAAAGAAGCACATTCGCCTCCGCGTATATACACACTTCGCTGAGTGTCTGTATGCAGGTGAGTGCGATTGATGTATGTTTATTTAATTAAATTAAATTACCATAAGTAATTAAAGGGTGTTTTGCTGAATCACAGTAAACACTAATACGTACGTGCATATACATACATACATACATACATACATACATACATACATACAT
>NW_026398802.1:0-424 GCF_001194135.2 Octopus bimaculoides | reverse complement strand
TTATTATTATTATTATTATTATTATGGAACAAATTGCTTTGACATTTTCTCTATCTGAGTTCCATTTCTGCCAAGGTTGAGTTTCCCTTTCACCCTTTTGAGGTTCATAAAATGAGCACCATTTAAACACTGGGATGGATGTAATCAACAAGTCTATCCTCCTAAATTTCAGACCTTGTTGCCTTATTATTTATGCTTGCATTTGTTTCTCTACTGAAATATGTATGTGAATGCCAAGCATTGCCCAACATTTTGTCTATCATTTTTGTATGAGTTTTCTCTTTTTCAGCTATCTTCCTACTTATCCATTTTCTTTCTCTTTCTTTTTTTATTTTTATTTTATTTAAAAAAAATTTCTTTACATATATATATATATATATATATATTGCATAATAATTTTTATATGCTTTACAAGATAGGTTAG
>NW_026398801.1:143-257 GCF_001194135.2 Octopus bimaculoides | reverse complement strand
ACACTTGAGTTATTTTTCTTTTATATGTACACATATATATATATGTGTATGTATATGTGTATATATGTATATGTATATGCATTTGTATGTATGTATGTATGTGCATGCGTGTGT
>NW_026398801.1:0-133 GCF_001194135.2 Octopus bimaculoides | reverse complement strand
TTTGTATGTATGTATGTATGTGCATGCGTGTGTTTGCGTATGTATTCATGCATGTATATGTATATACGAATCTGTTTATTTGGTTAGGTAATAGGCGTAAATGTATAGCTATGTGTATGTGCATGAATATATT
>NW_026398800.1:0-417 GCF_001194135.2 Octopus bimaculoides | reverse complement strand
CACACACACACACACACACACACACACACACACTTATATATATTTTAAAGACAACATCATCGATAGAGTAATAGATTGATAAATAAACATCTGTAGAGATTTACTGCAAGTAGATAAGTAACAAGATAAATACATATTGGAATGAAAAGTTGTATCATATCATCAAGTTAGATTGTTTTTTTTTATAAAAGATTAGAAAATATTTATCAGATAACATTTACAAATAATGAGATAATAAACTGTGGAATATATATATAAATGTATATATAAACACGGATGTAACTGAGAGGGAGAGAGAGAAAGAGAGAGGCTGGGGATGTTTGATTGTAAACATACAGACTAAATTCGAAGTGAACAAAATTATTGTTTATAGAATGAAATATATTGCAACTGAATTTGTTTTCGCTGAAAATATAT
>NW_026398799.1:0-308 GCF_001194135.2 Octopus bimaculoides | reverse complement strand
ATGTATGTATGTATGCATTTATGCCTGTGTATGTATGTATGTATGTTTTATGTATGTATATTGTATGTTTATATGTATGTATGCTGCATGTATGCTGCATGTATGTGTGATTATGCGTACGTATGTATCTATTGATGTGCACATGTGTGTCTATGTATGCATGTATGTGTGCATGTGTGTGTATATATGCATGTATATACGTATGTGCGCATGTGTATGTATGTATGTTTGTATATACGTATGTGCGCATGTGTATGTATGTATGTATGTATGTATGTATGTAGAAAGTGGAGAATGGTGTGTAGGAT
>NW_026398798.1:0-234 GCF_001194135.2 Octopus bimaculoides | reverse complement strand
CTGTCTACTAATTCCATTCACAAAGCTTTGGTCGGCCCGAGTCTATAGTAGGAAACAACTGCCTACTGTGCTATGCAGTGGGGCTGAACCCGGAACCATGCGCTTGGGCAGCATGCTTCTCACCACACAAATATGTGTGTGTGTGTGTGGATGTGTGGATGTGTGGATGCGTACGTATGTATGCATGTATGTATGAATGTATGTATATATGTATGTGTGTTTGCATGTGTGTAT
>NW_026398797.1:0-555 GCF_001194135.2 Octopus bimaculoides | reverse complement strand
GAGAGAGAGAGAAAGACTGCTATACATATTTCATGTCAGTTAGGCAACAAGAGTTATGAACCTTGTTCAAGAGTACATCTTCACCACATTAGTTACAAGCACTGAATTCATAGCCATGTGCTCACTACTCCATCACTTACACACACAACAAAGCACTATGTATATTTGTGTGTGATATATACACAGATACATACACACATATACAATAAAAACTGTGTATATGCACATGAGATACACACATACACAGACACACACACATGCGCATATATATATACAAGAAAATTACTGTATATGTGTGTGTGTGTGTGGTACATATAATATACAACAGAACACTATATATGTATGATATACACATATATATATACAAAAACACTGCATATATATATGTGATCTCTCACTTTCTATCTATCTATTTATGTACATACATATATACATTTATACATTTATATACATACATATATATATACATTTATATACATACGTATATATACACACATACATACATACATTTATATACATACATACACATCAAAACACTGTGTGTGTGTGTGTGTG
>NW_026398796.1:0-266 GCF_001194135.2 Octopus bimaculoides | reverse complement strand
TATGACTCCTTCATGTATCACCTGGTTAATTATATGGGTGACTAGGCTATGGCTGACACTACCAGATATTTTGAGCATCTCTGCAGTGATTCCTGATAGGCTGGGGGCTTTCCCTGTTTTCATACTCTTAATTGCTTTATCTACCAAGGTACTGTCAATTCGGATAGCTGGTCCCTCTGTTGGGTCAACATTCGGCAGACTCTCTTTCTCCTGTTCATTCTCTTCATTTAGCAACCTTTCATAGTGGCATCTCCAAACCTCTCTCT
>NW_026398795.1:0-299 GCF_001194135.2 Octopus bimaculoides | reverse complement strand
GTGTGTGTGTGTGTATACGACGGGCTTTCAATTTCCGTGTACCAAATCCACTCACATGGCTGTGGTCGGCTCGAGGCTATAGTAGAAGACACTTACACCAGATGCCACACAGTGGGACTGAACCCGGAACCATGTGGTTGGTAAGCAAGCTTCTTACCACACTGCCATTCCTGCGCCGATACACACACACACACTCACACACACTCACACTCACACACATACACACATACATATATATGTATATATATTTGTAAATCATATTACTCTACATTCGGTAATCGAGTACTATTTTCTTTTTT
>NW_026398794.1:0-220 GCF_001194135.2 Octopus bimaculoides | reverse complement strand
ACACAGATATATACATATTTGTATGTACATATATACATATGTACTCACACACACATTAAACACACACACACATGTATGTTTATATGTATGTATGTATATATACATATATATGTTTATAAACATACACAGATATATACATATTTATATATACATATATATACATATGTACATACACACACACACACAAACACACACACATATGTATGTTTATATGTATGTA
>NW_026398793.1:0-222 GCF_001194135.2 Octopus bimaculoides | reverse complement strand
ATATATATATATATATATATATATATACATACTTATGCATATGTATGTATGTGTATATTATGTAGCTGTACATCGTTAACCAGCTACAGGAGATGTCCTCTTGGGATTAGAATATCGCATTAGAGTCTATTCGAACAGACAGTCATGTTGAAGTGGCTACAAGCATTACTTGCTAGTACTACTGCGTTCATCTTTTACAGAGATCTTAGAACTAGCATTTAT
>NW_026398792.1:0-552 GCF_001194135.2 Octopus bimaculoides | reverse complement strand
GAGTTTCTTGTTCATTTATATCCGTTGCAATAACAATGAGAAACACATACACATGAGATAGGTAAATAAAATTATCTGTTTCATGATAAACATCTTAAGTGATATGTACATTTTATATTTATTTCATATTATATTTATATTATATGTTTCATTTATCATTGCACACAATCGAAACTGAGTAAAATAAAACACCGTTTTTTTTTTTATTATTGTATTTTAAACACGAATATTTCTTGTATATTTCCATCATAGATTTGATATTATTCACTCGCTGTTTCGGAGCTGCAGATATATTCCTCGGAGGAGGAAAAGAAATGTTCCTTACGTATTATTGAAGTAAAATTATATTTTATAGATGACTTCTATATGCATATATACATGTATGGATACATACAGACACATGTGCATATATACATACATATATATATTAAAATATAATACACACACACATATATGTATACATATGTTTATATATAAACATGTATGCATATATGTATACATGACTATATATATATATATATAAACATACATACATACATACATACATATATA
>NW_026398791.1:0-269 GCF_001194135.2 Octopus bimaculoides | reverse complement strand
GATAGCTGTTACTAGGATAAGGATGGTGGTTCTTGGTGTACTGATCATCTTAGTGATGCTGGCGATGGTTTGGCACCGAACGGAACTTGATGCTGGCAGTGAATGCAGGGGATACATCGCCTTGCCGTTGATTTTTTTGGGGGATGGCACCGATTCAAAGAGTAGTTTGCTGGAGAAGATGTTTCGTTGTACTGGTGATGACTATTGTTGAGTCAAGAAAGGAATGGTGTCGGTGTTGTCTGTGAGAGTAATTCTGGGTCGCTGGGTCG
>NW_026398789.1:0-211 GCF_001194135.2 Octopus bimaculoides | reverse complement strand
CAGTCATTGGGTATGACTCCTTCATGTATCACCTGATTGACTATACAGGTTATGAGACTATTGCTGACATCTCCAGATATTTTAAGCATCTTTGCAGTGATTCCTGATGGACTGAGGACTTTCCGTCTTCATACCCTTAATTGCTTTATCTCCCAAGGCCATCATCCATACAGACACATTTCTCTCCTATGACATCACAATTCTCTCTCAC
>NW_026398788.1:0-573 GCF_001194135.2 Octopus bimaculoides | reverse complement strand
CTTTCAGTTTCCGTCTACCAAATCCACTCACAAAGCTTTTGTCGGCCTGAAGCTATAGTAGAAGACACTTGCCCAAGGTGTCATGCAGTGGGTCTGAACCCGGAACCATGTAGTTGAGAAGCGACTTTTTACCACACAACCACGCCTGATATATCTATATATATATTGAAAGGGTAAAGATCCCCTTCCGTTATGAATGACCATGGGATTGCACGTAGGGAGTTCCTTTCCGGGGCACAGATCCGGGTAAGTTTGTTTATGGAAGTCCAGCAGTCATCTATGCATACCAGCCTCCCCACTCCATGCCACCAAGGTTATCCAAGGGAAAAGCAAAGGGGCCAGTACAGCTTAGCACCAGTAACGTCGTCGCAACTCATTCCTGCAGCTGAGTAAACTGGAATAACATGAAATAAAGTATCTTGCTCAAGATCACAACACACAGCCCGGTCTGGGAATGGAACTCACTAACTCATGGCTCTGCGCCTGATGCTCTAACCAATGAGCCATGTCCATATATTTATATACATATACATACATACATACATACATATATATATATATATGTATATATAT
>NW_026398787.1:0-252 GCF_001194135.2 Octopus bimaculoides | reverse complement strand
ATTATTATTATTATTATTATTATTATTATTATTATTATTATATAAACAATGTAAAGACATACACAAGGTATATGTTTTGCCAGTTTGTGGGCAGGCTGCAATTTATTAACGAGAACTTACTCTCTTACGCCTATAAATCGCACCCTGTGCATGAACTGGGAAAACACATACTTGTGTATGTGTGTTCGATATTCTTTATATCTATCCGGCTCTGCTTCTCATTCATATCTGAATATATATAAATATATATAT
>NW_026398786.1:0-259 GCF_001194135.2 Octopus bimaculoides | reverse complement strand
AGAGAGAGAGAGAGAGAGAGAGAGAAGGTATTTTTTTCTTTTTGCTTGTTTTTGCTGATTACCACACAACTGTTAAGAAATAGCGCCCTCTCCTACTTCTTTTTGTCAGACGCTGGCAAACAAAATGTATCTCCCTCTCACAAACATACAATTTCTCTCCCTCTCACAAACATACAATTTCTCTCTCTCTCCTTCAGGCACAAACTTCAAAATTGGTAAAAATTATGGTTGAAAATCGATTTTTACAGGTATACGCGGG
>NW_026398785.1:244-504 GCF_001194135.2 Octopus bimaculoides | reverse complement strand
TAATTTTAATGTATTAATTGATTTATATTTCGTATATAATTATTTACAATGTGTATTTTGAATCCGCTCTTTGATTTAAGGTTTTCCTCAATTTTTATAATAGGACGAGTTTTTATTGAATTCATTTATTTTGTTCATTGAAAGGACCAATAAAACAAATCCATTTTTAAAGGGTATCCTTTAACTAGTTTTGATCATATTGTTATTTCGGTTCTATTTTAACAAAACTGTCCGATGAACGGGAACGTGAAACTCTGAGT
>NW_026398785.1:119-234 GCF_001194135.2 Octopus bimaculoides | reverse complement strand
TCTATTTTAACAAAACTGTCCGATGAACGGGAACGTGAAACTCTGAGTAAAAGCTTTGGTTATATTTTCTGCTGCTTTTAAATAAAGCATATTACTCTACCTCTAGTATTTGAGT
>NW_026398785.1:0-109 GCF_001194135.2 Octopus bimaculoides | reverse complement strand
AAGCATATTACTCTACCTCTAGTATTTGAGTACTCTTTTTTCCACCTTGTGCTTATGTGCTTTACAGATTTATGTACTTACTCTAGTATATATATAAAAATAAGAGGAA
>NW_026398784.1:0-237 GCF_001194135.2 Octopus bimaculoides | reverse complement strand
GTGTATATATATATGTATGTATATGTGTATACGTATGCATATTGTAGTGTATATATGTATGTCTGCATGTAAGTCTGTATATGTCTGTATGTACCCGTATAAGTTGGTATATATTTTCGTTTGTTTACATGTATGCATTATATGTATTTCTATGTATATGTATATATGCAGTTATATTTGTATGAATATGTGTTTGTATGCATGTATGTGTGTATATGTGTGTGTATGTCTGTGTGT
>NW_026398783.1:0-334 GCF_001194135.2 Octopus bimaculoides | reverse complement strand
TGTATATATATGTATATATATGTATATATGTATATAGATATAGATAGATAGATAGATAAATAAACAGATAGTTAGATATACATGTATATATATATGTGTATATATACATATACATGCCTTCATACATATATATATATGTGTGTGTGTGGGTGGGTGTGTGTGGGTGTGTGGGTGTGTACACAGGCTTTCATATTCATACAATTTTACACGGTTGTTTATTTATAAATATTCGCACACATTCAAATATATGCACATATGCACACACAGACACACGCATTTATGACTATAATTATGTACATATATATATATATGCATCTGTATGTAAGTATATATA
>NW_026398782.1:0-660 GCF_001194135.2 Octopus bimaculoides | reverse complement strand
CACACATTACATCACATCACAACACACCACCACGCACACACCAGCACTGAACAATTCCCAGCCCCACAATTTCGTACCTACACATACACACATGCACACGTCAAGATCACCAGCCCTCTTCCACACGCACATACGAACTCTCTTATACACGCGCACGCGCACCTTCATTTTGGGATCACTACTACTTTATTATCTCCCCTTCTTCCTAGCTCTCCTGTGTGACCCTTCTGTCCGGTATTCGCCATGATAGATCGCTAGCCACTGCACATTCTTTTTTTCTCTCCTTGTTTCTTTCTGTGTTCCTTTCTTTGGAAGAACGTAGGCTCGAAGGGTTAAAGACTTGTTCACTTCCCGAGCGTTATACTAATACATCTGTTTGTTGTCTACATCATCTGTCTTCGTCTTTTGGGGTATTTTGTGAATTTTCAACATACATACATACATACATACATACGTACGTACATACATACATACATACATACATACATACATACATACATATGTACATACATACATATCCATTACGGCCGATCTTAGCAGCCGGTTTCGCACAAGGAGCCCAACCGGATGTTAGATAACAATTCGACCCTGCGCTCTTCAGATATATATGTATATATATATATATATATACATATATATATGTGTGTGCGTGTGTGTGTG